>NW_007577774.1:572291-575787 GCF_000690725.1 Stegastes partitus
GGGACGTGACCACTCTTCAAAAACATTGCAGCCATATTGAATTGAATTTCCCTTCTGGGATGAATAAAGTATTTTTCATTTCATTTCATATGTGCTCGCTCCACAATCAAGTTTCCCGACAATATACACATCAAATGAAAGCTCAGAGTCTCCTCTTTCCGATGATATAAACCTTTTTGACCTGCAGCAACCACAGCGTTGACACAAAAAGCTTTTTGTACAGACAAGCAAAATGTTAAAATCCAAGTTTTCTTACTTTTGAAGGCTCTCTGCAGCTCAAACATCGCTCATTCCTCACCAGCTTGGTCTCATTCTGTCCGGACAGAACCAGTGAACATAATCATAATAAAATAACTCGGTCCGTAAAACGTATTAGATCCTCAAAGGCACAAATTCTGAAGTAATGTCTTCCCAGCTTGAGATCAGCTCCAGCTGTTTTATCCATTTCTTCTGGCAAAATCAGGCTGAATCTATTTTAGATCGCGCTGAAAGCGCTACAGTCAGCTTGACGGACGTCTCAGCTTTTGATTGACACCTAGTTTGGCAAATAGGAGGGCTTTGGGGGTGAGTGACAGCCTGAAGAGCCAATGGAGTGTCTCAGACAGTCAACCCGGTAAGCACAAGTCCCACCCTTGTAGATTCGACCAGTCGGGTTGCAGACACTCTCTGATGCTGTAAACTTGTAGCCATGTGTGTGTGTGGCGGTATCGGATCGGTCAGTTACCACTATGAAGTAAATCATCAGATACCATAATTTCGTCCTGTATACCCAGTATCGGATCGGCGCATCTCTAATATATATAGTATTTAATTTCTCATTATATCTATATATCTATCAATGTGATATTATACATATTACTATGATACTATTTTAGGTCATTTTCAGTGTTTTATATATGTAAATAAATACATTTTGTTAAACATTAAAGAGCCAAAAAAATAAAAAATCAAACACACTACTGTATGATAAAGGCCCAAAACTGTTACTTTACATCTGAAAACTTACTGTATATTTATGAAATTATGATTTTTCATTATTTACTTGTTCTTTTTTGTTTGTTTGTTTGTTTTTTAGGTTTTTTACTTCATTTTATCATTTAATTTTTTTTTTTATTACTTTTTTTTGCAGTGTAACTCTATGAAATGCTCTATATGACCTCACTTCATGATCATTTTTATGCAGTTTCTCATCAGACCAAGTTACATTGCTCTCTTCAAAAGATGAGTAATATGCAGAGCTAATTTCTCCCTGCTGGCTGTATAATATATCAATCCAACTGAGAGATCTTGGGCCAAAGCCAAATGTGTGGAGGGCATATGGCTACTTAGGAGATCTTGTCTATTCTTCTCCCAAACAAAAGTATAGCTGCAGCATGTCATATTTTATTAAACTCTGTCCGTTCTTGTTGACGTAGAGGAATAAGTATTTGTTGCTGCAACATGCGGCGTCTCTACAACAGACCGGACATCATGCACAAACCAAGAATTCACTGTATTGGAGAAGATACTGGGGCGATGGAGAGTGGGGTCATAGAGCAGAAATCACAAGTCAGTAACGAGTCACACATCAGCGACGCAGAGGGTTAATGAGGTGGTCGATGCTGCTTGTGGAATGTTGTCTCACTCTTCCTGAAGGGTTGATGGACATTTTTAGGGACAGGATCATGTTGTCAGACATCCAAAGCATCCTGAGGCTGATTGTCTGTTGCACTATGCTGTTTGAAATGATTTCTCAGATGACAAATGTTGGAGTTGTGGATTTTCAAGTGCCTGGCTACAGCCCCTAACTGAGATGCAGCCAGTATTCATCAGTATCATGTGATTAAAGCTGCATTTTAAGGAAGCATTTTACAGTCACTGGTCAAAGGAGTGTCTGTGTGCTGGTCACACTATCTGGTCATTGTTCTATAAAGCCTCACCTGACCAGGGTGTAGATTAACTCAGTGGTTGAGAATTTGTCACCAGTTTAACAGCTTGACGACTTGTTGTGCACAATTGGCTAAATTAACCCTTTTGTGACTCCATCAACAATAGTGAGATTTTTTTTTTTCCTTCCATGCCCATCATCTGTGTTTTAATAAAAGGTAATGCATTCTTTTTCAAAATTTGACCTTAAAATGACACTATAAAAAAAAGATATGTGAATGTACAAAAATATATATATCATTTTCCAGATATTTGCTATTATTAAAAGAAAAACTCTGTATATTCAAGATTGAAAAATGGTCATTAATTTATAAATGTTATTTTATAGATTTTCTGTGCTTTGTTAAACTAAAGACAATATCTAGTAAAATCACAGAAAAAATGATTAATTTAAATTACAAATATAGGACAAAACTGATGATGTTTACGCCAAGTAGTATTCAAATGCATGACAATATAGGACTGTAAAATTACACTGTTTTGCTGTATTTAAATCACCTAAATTATATTCATTTGACAAATATTTGCCGTTATTTTCATTTTTTATGAAATGTTTTTGAACATTGCAGTACACTACAAATGTAAAACTTTTNACGTCCACATGACCCTACGTGGCTGTGGGGTTCCACAGCATGTCAAATGTAAACAGAAGGGAAATAAAGCAATAATGCAATAACGGGAGCAATTTTACCAACTTTAACGGTTGATTCACACCATTCAATGCCTTCCAATGCAAACAATGTGCTTGATACAATAAATTGATTTTTTAAAAACACAAAACCAAACAAACAAACAAACAAACAAAAAAAACAGAAAGCAATGTAAATAAATAGGACTGCAAATGTAAATTAGCTTTCTGCTAAATGTGGTGCATGTAGCCCTTTTTTTGACTAATGTACACAAGTTTATTAACTAAAATTAATATATTTTATGATTATGATTATTATTATTAATAATAATAATAATAATAATGATGATGATGATGATGATGATAATAATAATAATAATTAGTACCAGTTATTTCAATTAAAATAGGTTGTTTACACCTAGAGCCACAGCCTGGCCTACTGTATCACATGCCATAAATATCACTCAGAGGTGATGATTTCTTATGGGTTAACACAAAAGATCGCTGGCCCTTTGACACAAATAAAATGTATTTATTTAGAAGTAAGTAGGCTGCAATATTTTTTAATTAAGTATACAATTCACAAGACTAGTAAAATAAATGACCATACACCCATCTTCAAAATGTATACCTTAAAACGCAAAAGTTTAAAAGTTTTATTTTAGAAAAAAATCAGACATGAAACAGCCAGCAACAGCTTTTATTGTTTTGTTGTCAATAAAGTAGTACACAAGTCCTCGGACTCCAGAGTTTCTCACTGATGAGACAAAATGGAAGAAAATAGCAAGCATGTAGCAACCAAAAGATTAACAGTGACAATAATAGAACAGTTAAGTTTCCCCACATAGAATAGCCTACTGACCATAAATCGATAACATAATTGACAAAGAATCAGATCAATAAGGGGAATCGATAATGGCATTGGTATTAACAAATTTTTTT
>NW_007577774.1:581807-766672 GCF_000690725.1 Stegastes partitus
AAAATACATAAAACGTATTTATGAAATTACAAGAATAGAATGTGAATTTACGCGTCTAGTGTAAAATGATATTAAAGACCTGCAGCTTTAAATAATTCAGTTAAAATATCATTTTTTTCTAGCTTTATTTTCATTGTTTTTGGATGTTACAGTATACAAAAAAAATTAATTTAGTTTTTGGCACCCTTGCTGACAGATTTTCACCATTATTTTTCCAATTTATTTCGGAAGTTAGCAGAATATTTAGTCACACACTTCTCCAAATGTGAGGACAAGCCAACCAAAACATATAAAATAAGATGCAATAGTTTGTTGGGGGGTCGCTTTGCAGTTTGTTTGTTTTTTTAAAGTCATGTTTATCATAGCTGCCATCCATGAATACTAATGCCACATTCTGGCTCTTTGTGTGTATAGAAATCGTCTCCGGACGGGACCCCTGCAGTCTCCGGGGTAACGGGACTCCAGCTCAGGCATCCAGTGCGTTAACCTCCGGCTCTGGATGCCATTAATTAGACGGCGGAGGAAGCAGCGGCGGTCCGCTTCTGGTTTCTGTACGTGGATTACGCATCGAGCTGGACATCGCTGTTTTATATGAGCCCTTTCCAAGTCTGGAGTGTCCTCTGCACATGGAGGGAGCCAATTTAAAAAATCCATGTCAATTAGCCTCAGTGGTGAGTGTGCGCCCTGCCGGTGCCGGTCCATAAACCAAACCCCGCCGCCGTCCGGGCGCACAGCGACGTCACGCCGCTCGGAGAGGGGCGTCAGTGCGCCTTTTTATGCGCTGTTTACCGAGCGCAGAAGAGTTTGGACTTGCAGAGCGCATGTGAGCTGTCAGACAATGAAGAGGAGCGACAGAGCCGGACTTCTTCTTTTTCTCGCGGTCTTAAGATGAGAGGCTTTGCGCTGCGGCTGGTGAGCTCGGGAGGAATTCTGAAGGGAACGTTCACAGTTTGCACAGAAGAAATGTCCACAACTACAAGTCCAGCCATCCCCTCCTCTCAGCTGACATCGGACCAGCTCACAGTGCTGGCTGCCTCCTGTAAGTAAACCCCTGAAACTGACACAAAATGCTAGAAAGAAGACTCTAGTAAGAATATATATATTATTTAATTCATATTATCCAATGAGAAACATCTGTCTGAACACTGCTTGCTGGGTATATTTGCATTTATTCTGCAGCACTGTGATAAGGGATGTAGATACTTTTTTAAAATATACTTGCAGTTAATTAAAATGATCATGTTTGTTCTTGACTGACAGTTAAGTCAAAAGAACCTTCAAATGTTCAAACGGTGGAGATAAACTGTCAATCAAAACTGCTCCAAGTGACTCCCCTTGTATTCCCTTTTAAAACTTAACCAAACTTTTACATAATGAAAAAGCAAGAGTGCGACACTGTTCTTTTACAAGTTAAGTTGTTCTGCTTAAGTGGGCACCTTGAGAAGAGACAAAGTGCCTGATTAGGTGTGATAAAGTGACTTTTTTCTCTTTCTCCTGCTCTCAAACAGTTTCTTCTCTGGTGTTCTTTGTGGTTATTGTGGTGCTGCTGTCCATTATTTACCGCAAGGATCCTCAGTGCTGCAGGCTGCGCTCCTATCAGGGGCCACATGCAGACATGGTAAGTCCCTTCATAGAAGAGAAAAACAAAAAAGGAGAAAGTGCCTTTTGTGCTGAGTTTTCTTTCTTTTTTTTAAAAGTGACCTGCGTGCTCAGAGACGCCACCCAATGCAGCGCCGTCAAGAAGTGTCAGATTGAATTTGCATGGCTGTGGGCGAAAGGGACTAGAATAAACTTGATATGATCACGGTCCGCCAGTGGATTTGCATCAGCTGAACTAACTGCCCTCCAGAAATATCACTGAGTGCCACAGTAGCTCTAATGGAAGTGGACACAATTAGCACTCACCACGCACATCGATGCTACTTCAGCACCAACGTAATTCAATCACTGCAAATCAAATTTTGGCAAGTGGAGCAAGCTATTTTTTTTAGGTGACATTTTACCTCACTGTCAGTCAGTTTTTTTTTTACAGCTGCTCCACCTCTAACAGCGCATATCTCTCCATCTACTACTGCTGTAAAGCTGCAGGCGTTGGTGCAGGATGAGGTGAAGAGGAAATGTAAACAGTCCAGAGTGGCAACTCATCATTGGACGCCCGTTCTGTCTGTTTCCTCTTCCTGACTCGTGTCTCACCTCCATTAGTCCCAGGAGCGAGGTTCGAGTGTTATCTTTGGATTGCAGAGACACAACTCATAGCTCTGCTCCTTTAACGGCCAGGAAGCTCTGTGGTTTTTACGGACAAGTTCTGTTCTCCCATTTAAGGAACTAACAGACCGTTTCGCTGGTACAAAGTGGACATGCTGACCTCCAGTTACAGCTGATAAGACAACGCTGGCTGTTGTACTGTACTGTCAGGTCAAGGCAGTAAAGCGCACTTGACTGATTGTAAACAGAGAGAACAAGTGGAGTTATGGGTTAGTTTTTTATGATGCCTGCATTTAAATGTGTTTAAACGTGACAGAAAGTGGAGATTGTTATCCCCTGAGAGGGAAACGCATACAAACTCTCCTCCATTGTGTTTCTGTGGGACTTTTCATGTCTTCAACTTCATAGTCGCATACCTTTCCCTGCTTCAGTTTGCTCTATGAATAGTGGTCAGACCCCACTGTGGGTGTTGGGGACACAACAGGGACAATGGATCTCCTTTAGGTTGCGATGGTGAAAAAAAAAAAAAAAAGCTCACTGCCGCTGGGTTCCTCCCCCGACTTCAACGCTGATTTTACACGGTTGTGCTTTTTCACACTGGCTGACTCAATGGCGGGCGACAAAAGCGCAACTCTCCTTTTCTTTCCTTCTCTTTCCTGAGGACGTTTCTTTTCGCCGCTTAAAAGTACAAACCGTCGAGAGAAAGTGACCTTTGACATCACCTTTTTGCCATCTGATTCTGAAATGATGTGAGGGGTTATGGCAAAGGTCGTCAGAGTGTGTCATCCAAAGTGTGAGTGATGTCATTGTTGAAACCGGCCTGGGAAAATGACAAATCAGACGTTTTGATTGGAAACTGTGTAGTTGCCTCAAAGTTAGAAGGAACCTCCTCAGGTTTAGCAGCTTCTTGTCCTCGTGCTGGATTTAAATCTCAGTCGGGCAACAAATTGACTTTGTTGTAACGCCGAACCAAACAACAAACAAGGCTATAATGTGTGTTGGAGTGTGCTCGTTAAGAGGTACCTGCTGCAGGGGAATAGAGAGACGCTGGAAAGACCACACGGTGCGGCTTGTTGCCTAGGGACCCTGATGACACAGTGGGACATCACATTGTTCTCCACACAAAGGAGACTCATTTAGACCCAAGGCAATTACCTAGTTTTCCTGGCAGCCTTTTTTTTTTTTTCAGGATTCTTGCACCTCATACAGTGAGACACTGATGGGTCTTGTTTTACAGGGAGGGGAGGGGAGGCACGGAAATCGGAGGGTGGTCGCCTTATTGATTAGGTAATTTATGGTATGGCCAAAGCAGCCAGTGCCTACAGTGATTAAACAAGGCATGAAAATTGGTCAATTGGGCTGAAGTTAGTGGATTTCTGACTAATTGCACGCAGAAGAAACCCACAGTACCCAGTTCTAAAATATAAACTGATAAATCTTCAATCATCACGGAAACAGTTTAGTTTATGACTTTTGTGCAGCACCTTTTTACAAGCGGTCCTGTTTGTTTTGCAGGACGCTCCTCCTCAGTACTACAGCAGCAGACAGACGCTGGTGGGATCTCCTTGCCTCGAGCAGACTCACGTCGTCGACGACAGCAACACTCAGGTGAGAGAGTC
Organism: Stegastes partitus; assembly: GCF_000690725.1. Lineage (NCBI taxonomy): Eukaryota > Metazoa > Chordata > Actinopteri > Pomacentridae > Stegastes > Stegastes partitus. The sequence goes on from NW_007577774.1 coordinate 585,632, forward strand.
CAGCTGTGAGTTGGCATCATGTGTCGCTGAGCCAGACGAAGCATCAGTCTTCTCCTCCTGCTGCTGCACACGATGAAGACGGCACCTTTTTTTTTTTTTTACCCATTCTGTACAAAACAATATTGGTGATCAAGAAAGGCTGATATTTTTGAACCGATATACATTAAAGGTGATGTTTTATCTATCATTCATACCAAGGCTCCTTCATTAATAGGAGTCACTATAGCAGACATAGAAGAGATTAAATTATCTCCTCTGTTTAAGTGGAATTGACTGAGATTGATCAGTTTGTCTCCTGCAGTTCTGTCTGCTGTTCTTCCCTGTTTTCTTCATCTTTCATTGTTCCACTCAGGTCCATATCCTACTACATTATTAATTATTGTTTTCCAGGTTAATCTGTAGTTGCCGTTTAACTTGCTGTTAGCTTAGCTTTAGCCACAGAGAGGAGCTAATTTCCTGGTTTGTGGCAACAGCTTGTGTTCCTTGTTCAGTTTTTGCAGCCTCTGTCTGAGAGACACAGAGAGAGAGGAGGCCGCATCAGACCTGAAGTAGAGCATTTAATTTATCCGTAACAGGCCAATAAAAGTACTGAAACCCATAATCGGGAAAGTGCCAAATATGGGCCACGATAATCGGTTTGTCCCTAGTGGAAGTCAGCAGCTCACTGGTGTTCTGTTTAAAGTCAGTGTCAGTGCTTTATTTGTGATCCTTCTGTTTCCCTCCTGTTTTCGTGTGCATCAGCTGTTCTACGTCGGCCTGCCCTCCAGCTACAGCCTCCCCACCCTGGACCCCCCCCTGCCGAGGCTCCCCTCCTACGAGAGCGTCCGAAAGAAGGACCGCCAGAGGCAGATCCACATGATGATTGCAGACCGCTTTGGCCTCAATGGACCCATTGTGACTGAGGTAGGGTTTATCAGGGATCAAGACTGTGTCGCAGCCATTGATACAGTCGCTTTGACAATGAAGCACTTCAGGTGCTGTTGTCCAGCTTGGAAACAGGGAAGATATTTTACTCCTATTATAGTTTCAAAGAAGATCAAAGAACGTCTGCTTCTTACTCACCCCTTTTCCACCTACAAGAACCAGGTGCTAGTTCCTTGCTGGTGCTAGTTCCTTGCTGGTGCTAGTTCCAGTGCTTAGTTGGTTCAAATCTCACACCTCCAAAGAACCTGTTTGCTATTCCATTGGCAAGGAGCCAAGTTAGAGCCATACCTTATGTCACTGCATCCGTAGCTGTTTACCAAACAACGCTCGTGTCATACAGAGGTCCACACAGTCTCCAGACTAACTTTTTTACCAGTGCGACCAACTTTCTCATTTGGTTGCACTTCCTACCTTGTCACAAACAAAACATATGACTTGCTGAACATTTTCTTATTGATAGACGCTACAATTTACAGATGTTCCCCGAACGCCCCGCATATAGCAGGCTGTGGTAGCTGCTGTTGGTGGCTGCGGTGCTCAGACTGGTGCGCGACCAAAAATGACTTTAAAAAGAGTAAACTAGGGCGTTCCAATGTCAGATTTGTCCCAGATGAAACCGAGTTTTTTTCTCGTGCGGTCTTTTCTATGAGCGGAATAAACAGTGCATGTTGGTGCGCTCCGTTTTTCATGAGAAGACCACATTTCTTTTTTAAAGTTACTTTTTGGCCTTTGTTGGATAGTGTAGTCAGAGAGAGAAAGGAAAGTAGGGGAGAAGGACATGTGGGAAAGGGTTATGAGTGGGATTCGAACTCATGACCTCCACATTGGGACTGTAGCCCTGCACATGGAACGCCAGCTCAACCAGGTGAGCTATAGCAGCACCCTAGAAGACCACATTTCTAAGCGTAAATACCGGAGTACACTGAAGTTATAAAAGCACTGTTTTCCACCACTGTGCTGCTACTGGTGGGACACAGTCGTGACGGATTTCAGCACGCAACAGTTTGTGCAAAACATCCGTGTGTCCCAGGACTCATTCCAATACAACTGCGATCGGACCAGAGACGGCAAAAGCGACACAAATCACCACTTGTGTGTCCCGTTCTGTGTTTCTATTGGTCTCACTGGTCACGATAACCCCGCCCCCAACCCCTGACGTACTCGGTTCTTAGCTCTGGCCCAGCAAAGAGTTGGTGCTTGCTGAGGACCAGTTTTGAGAGCCTGGAGCCGGTGCTTAGGTGGTGGAAATGCAAAGAATTGGTGCTAAGTCAGGCTCTGGCTCCGAACTAGCACTGGAACCAGCTCAGTGGAAGAACAGAGGTCTGTCATTTGTGGCCTCACAATGAACAGAGATAATAATACTCTTTCTATTATTACTGTGCTGTCATACAATATTGTAACAAGACCACGTTCTAAGATTAGAGAGCAATAAACAGGCTGCACTATCAGCTCATCTGATGCCTGCTGCCGGTTTGTGCTGGCGGCCGCGTTTCAAGGTTTTACCGTGTTGATCTTTCGCTGAGCTTTTGGTTCGCACAACGCTTGAGCAAACAAGGTAATGAGAAAAAGGCACATCAAACATAATTAAAGCCTGCATCCTGAGTGCAAACAGTGGGCAAGAATGCCGCTTTGTGCTCCTGTCTTCTTCTGTTTTCTCTTCTTTGACCTCCCCTGCTTTTCCTTAATTAAACACTAGCATGACTGCCCGTCTCTTACGCACACATGAAAACACATTCACGCACAGTAATGTCCAGTCATCCCATTATTATTGGCTCAACAGCATCTCCACCCCTCATTTGAACCGCTCAGATGATGGCTCCTTAATTTCCCCGTCGGTCCTGCGGCCGGAGGCTGGACGGTGGTAAAACTTTGCAGCCTGGAGTGTGTCAGGTGGAGGTATTGGGGGTTGCAGGGTTGCTCTTGTCGCCTGAGGGTCCCCAAGCAATTAAAAGATAAGAGGACTCAGTCAGGGAGCGTGAATCTGCCAGATGTGATCGGAAAGATAATGTATTTGAGAAAAAAAAAATGTTCCAGGCAGCTAAGGGGGATTAATTGGTAATGTAAATACAAACATGCTCTACTTATTCTCTGGGATGGATTCCAGACATTTCAGGCCTCAATAACATTTTCTATCTACTTTTTATTTTTATAAAAAACTTTGTGAATGTCACCTTTATTTTAATGGTTCAAAAGGCTCCCCATCCTCATATGAGACAGGTTCTCCCTTTCAGCAAGCACAAGGCACAAGGATTTATGCATTATAACTTTGTCATACGAGAAAAAAAAACAACACTTTTTTGAGTTCCCTCTCCTCTAGCCATAGTTGTGTTGTTTCCATAGAGATGAAGGATTTTATTTTGGAGTGAAAAATGAGCCCACGGTGAGTAAAAATGAGAACGGAGCAGAAAACACCCAGATACTGCTTGGAGTTCAGAGGGTTCCATTTTGGTCTTTGCTGTGCTGAATAAGTCTGTATTCTCAACAAAGTGACATCAAAGTATTCAGTTCAAAAAATGTGCATTCAACGTGAATTTCAATGAAGCTCTGCAGTTCAGTGTTCTGAGTCTGTATTCTGTTTCCTGCAGCCTCCTCCGACGTATGAAGAGAGCATCCGTCAGTCTGTGGAGCTGCCGTACGACATCCTCTCATCCAGCCTGGACGTCTCCTCGCCTCCGAGTTTCTGCACCAACGCGGAACCCGTCACTCAGACCGACACGGCTCGTCCAGCCGACACCAGCGGCTCCGTTCTACCGGTGTGACGCCGATCGAGTCCTCAATCTGTCCGACGAATGTGAAAGATTTCATGCAGACGGAGTGACCAAATCGCACGCCTTCTGTATGAGCTGACTCAGATACCTCAAGGCTGTTTTTACTGAGAAGCGGCTAATGTTGATCATGAGCTGAGGAGCAACCAAAAAGAAGCTGCATCTCCTCAAAGGAAAGGGCACATATGAATGTTAAAAACTGAACTCTACAATGAGGATCAAAAGAGAAACGCTGGATCTTCCCAAACTTAAGGTGGCTGGTACATCTTGAAGACTGCACGACTGAAACAAACCAAAAAGGGAACCACTACTGTCTTCGTTGATTCCAGCGACGTGGATTGTGTTCTAATCATGAAAATGTGTTTTTCTCTGTTTGTTCCACTGCTTTATTTTGCTGATCCTGAGTGAGAAGCCTCACTATGGTTTTAAAGAGAGCTGTTTGATTTTGAGCGGCTGTAAATCGATTTCTTTACCCTGCTGAAGAGGCGCCTGTGAGAGTAAAACAAAAGGTGCTAATGAGAGTGCCTTTCACCGAGTTAAAAAAAGACGTTTATAACAGACACTTTTTTTTCTTTTTTCTTTTTTTTACCACATTGCTTCAGTTGATTTAGTGTCTTTTGAGGCAGATGGACCTCTGTGAATTTTCGCTTTTTGTTTTTGAGTCAAAGTTATTAACTGTAACTTTTGTAACCATGTACACACGCCATATTTTTTGTTTTTTTTCCTGGTTCTTCCTCCTGCATATGTCTTGTATTTATTGAAGAAAATTGAATGACATCGTGTTATTTCTCTGTGGAAACAGATGTAATAAATACTGCTATTGCTTTGTTGATGGGTTGTTGTAATTACAAAGCAGCAGCTTATGAATCTTAGAGCCCAGAGCAAGAGGATACATGAGTTCAAATGTAGGCGTGTGAAAGACAGACAGAGAAAAGTCACGAAAATGAATAAGGAGAGCGTTATCTAACTAGTTTCTCTGAGCTTCTATTTTGCTTGTGTAACTTGTTTGCTGAGAATTATGAAACTCAACTATCTCCCTAGTTGTAACCTTTTCAAGCTCATCTCAAGATAAAATTAATGTACAAAAATAAAACGTACTGAACTCCAAATACATCCTGCATTTGTCTCTGCAGCCAGAAAAAAAGAATATTTGACAAGAATAATATTTTATGGACGTGTTAACCTCTACTGACATGTTTCCGTAGATACACATGTCCCAAATTAGGTTTGTGTTTCTCTGCTGTCAGAAAAACATCTGTTATTACTTCGTTTGAGAGAATCCATTTATCAGGTGGTAAATATTCTACAGAAATAAAAAGCAAATATTAGGAACTTCTTAATTAAGATACTGATTTCAGTATTTAATTAAAAAACCTTTTCATGATATTCATTGACAGTAAATGTCCCTCTGTTGATTGTAATCATCAATATCTTAAAGAAATACAACCAGTTTGCTCCTCTGTTCAACTAAAAATATTTTTACAAGGAGCACCTCTGAAAATTCAGTCATTTCAAATTTAAGTATGCGCTGACATGGATAAAGTTCACTGTGAGCTTCATGTTTTTCCTCTAAAAGAAAAAGAGGTCATCATTTCATTAGAGGATCAAATGTTTTTTGAGGAGCCTGCAGGCAAAATAGACAATCATCTAAACCATCCAACCCTTTTTACTGAAAGATAGTATTGTTTGTGAATATCTGGACTTTCCCAAATAAAACGTCCCACAGACTGTGATCACAAGGGATCAATTTCTGGCATCATCGTCTGAATGAAAACTTATTTTTCAGCAAAGTATAAATGTTCCAGAAACTTTAATGGCATAATCGTGTTACTGGAAGTAGTCACATTCTCTATCATAATCTTAAAACTGTTGAAATACCCTGTATTTGGGGTTTAGGTCTGTTTTAATCACATTCAGTTACACAAGCATCAGATGAACTTAGAGTAAAAAGTGTATCTAGTGGTCAGGAGAGGAATTGTCATGGTCTTAGGTTTTGGTTGAGGGTTTTGTTTTTGTGATTCTTCCTGTTTGTGTTTTCCTTTTCTGGTTCCTGTGACCTTCTGTGTGTGTCTCTTTGACTATGTGTAGGTGTGATTTCCCTTTTTAGTTACTTCCTGTTATATTTTGAAATTGCCTTTAGTTCGTTTCACCATTGTCTCCACAATCAGTTCAACTGCCTTGTCTCCCTCTTGTCTTTGTTACGTCTTCCTGTTCATCACCTTGTTTATCTGCTTCGGTTTGAACATTTAGTTTCTTGAGACTTTGTGTGTGTTTTTTATGTTTGTTTGTTTGTTTTTTAAAATTTATTTCTTGCTTCAGTTTATGCCATGCTTTTGCTACCTTTTCAGATTATTTTGTTGTTGTTGTTGTTAAATTTTTGTCAATCTATCAGTTTTTTGTATCTGCTGTTTGATTAAAGACCCCTTTTAGTTTCTTACAAACCTGCTGTTGGGGTCTGCATTTAGGTCTGAGGGGTGGTGTAACTTCTTAACTCAGTGGATCATCTTACATCTTCACCATTCAATCGGGCCAGCTTTTAGTAAATGTCCACAGTGGGACGAACTTTGAAAATCCGCCCCGTCATTGAACTTGATCCCATTTAAAGGTCAACCTTTACATGGGCCATGGACCTGTGTATGAAACATTTAATGCATCTGGTTATGTTGATTCTGCTTTTATCAACTTTAAATAGGTTTATCTGCATGTTTTGGAAGTAACTATTGCTGTCAAACAAATGTAGTGGAGTAAAAACACAATATTTTCCCTTTAATTTGCAGCAATGCACTCATTTCAAAGAGAAATTGAAATAGTCTAATTTAACAATAGTAATACTGAGTTATTTCCCAACACTTTCAATGGGTTCATGTTTACTGGCAGAAACCACAGGAATACAAAGTTAAAGACAGCGTCTCCTTTAAGTCCTCACCAACATGGCTGCCAACTGCGTCCACTGGAGCGTCGCTTTCGTCACCGACGGAGAAAACCGAACCTTCCCGAGCAGCCGACAGACAGTCTGGTATGTAAACAAGGTCAGACACTGCAGCATACAGGCCAAACACTTTTGGACCGGGCAGCCACTCGCATTTAAGACAGGAGGAGAATCAAATAACTTCACCGGAACTCTGAGGAACAAGGTGAGCTGCGCGTAAAGCTGCGCATTTTGATCAGCCGTGTTATTGTGCAGGATGCACTGCAGGGACGGATTATATGAGATTAACGTGTGTACATGTATAAATGTGTCATTCTGCTGCATGCACAGCATTAGAAAAATCAGTTTGCAATGTGTGGAAGGTGTTGCGTTGCGCATATAGTGCAGATTTGCCGCAAAGTCACACAGCAAGTGTGTGTTTACTTCATGCGCAGTCATCAGCTGCTCTCGAACTGGGTCGCTGTCTCTCTGCAAAAAAAAAAGCTGCATGGTCATGTTTTCCCACAACCTGAATGAATCCTTTCTAGACTAGACTCTAGCCTCATAGTTTGGTTAATTCTGGTAACATGTCATTCTGATTTAATGTGCATCTCTTGTGTTTAGTGTAAAGCAGCATTTGAAACCATCATATTAACTGCAGTTCAGGTGCAGGATACAGATACCTGAGTGCTGCAGCCAGGTGGAGCTGCTTTGGGCCTAACCAGGGCTGCTCTTGAGTGATTCATAAAACTGCAGAGGAACACAATTTCTCAAAGTGAAGTGGGGTGACGTGCAAGTGCAGGCTTTGTGTGTTTTCACCCACATCCTCCTCAGTCTGGGTCTGCGTGAGAACCAGTTCAGACTGGTCATCCAATCTGCCAACCAGACACACACTGAGCTCATGCATTTTTCTGACGAAGGAGAGCAAAAAAAGTGAGGAAGGCAGAAAGAGAGGCTCACCAAGGACACAGTCAGTCAGACAGGCGGCATGCAGGGCCTGTCACGTTTCACACCGCCGGCCTTTACTGCTCCATTCTGCTCCGGTTAATCATCACATCTGGTGTCTGCTTCTAATCTGTGACCTCCTCAAAGTCTCTGTGGCTGAGACCGTTTGACTTTGTTTGTGCCTCATTCATATGTATTTTGTCAGTGACGTCCAAACTGATTTTAATTTTAACAAGCAATTGTGATCACACTCAGATGTTGTGTTTTCTAAACAATTCTTGTGATTAAAATTGCAATATATCTTGGTGCAATAAACAAATCACAAGAGCTGCAATGTTTTGATAACGGCAAAATGTGTCACAACATACCATAATAAATAAAGGTGCCACAAATCATATTCTGCAGGCGTAAGGGAACATGCAAAGCAGCAAAAACCCCGTCAGCGTTTGGTTATTCGTTTTAGTGGGACAATGCAAAACAGCCCTGACTCATATTGCAATATCTCTCAAGGTAATCAGGTTTGTTGTCATCCTGCTGCCAAGTGAAGTTTCCATCACGTGTTAAATGATTTGCATGACATGCCGGAGTTTTGGAAGTAAACATGAGCAGTGTTCTGGTTCAGAGGCCGCCTCCTTCGAAGGAAACAGATTGCGACGATGCGCCCTTGAAGCAGTAATGTCATGTGACCACTTTGAGTATTAACTCATTTGGGATCATAAAAATGGGACAGTTTAATGAAAAAGTTTCTCTCAGATTGCTGTGATGTTTAAATGCACCAGTGTAATCTTGAATGCGTTGTGTCAATGCTGCAAATTATGATGTTCTTACAAGTAACGTTAGACATGTAAGTAACATTTTTTTTGTCTTTCACTGCAGGACGTGAACAAAGACGAGCCAAAATGATGCAGTGTTTTCACTTCATGGTGGAGCCGGCCAAAAACTTCACGGCCAAGATCAAGGTAACACATTTTTGGCTCACTGGGGTAAAAACATTGTGTGTTTAATGTTCAAACCTGTTATGCACTTGGCAGAAGGTTTTTAGGTCACCTTGGTGCTTAAGCAGACAGTTGACATGACAACATTTTTCTAGCAGCACATGACTGCTTGCGTTTATCCCCCTCCTGGTTTAAATTAAACCAGAGGAGGAAAGAGCTGCTGTATGCAGGGAGTTGATGAGATGAATCCAGGCAGAGACTCGGGGTGGGAGGGAAGTCTTTCTTTTCTGCTGACGGGATCAGAGGCGCGATGTGCATTTTGATCAGGCTAAGTGACCGCCTCCTCTCTTGATTGACCTTATTACTTTCTAAAGCACTCGTGAAGCAGCACTAATGTCCTCTGAATGTCTTTTTTTTCCCTTCTAAAAACTCTGTCCCTCATCCAAATAGTTTCTCACAGAAAATCTGCTGCTTGTGTTTCCCTTGTAGGAATCGCACAAGAGAGCAAAGAAGGAGAAGAGGGAGCCTCTGGATGAGGATCAGCTGTTTGTTGTGGATCTGGCTCGAGACGTCAGCCGAGTTTGCCAGGTACAGCGTCTAAGGACTGAATCAAATATTAGTGTAGTTTTTCAGGACTGCGCAGGTTACAAACATTCTTAGATTGTTCGCAAAGTTTCTCCTAGAACCAGAAGGCAAATTAAATAACAATATTGGTAACAAACCACCTTTTTTTTTTAATCAATGAAAATCAGCCAAATGAAAAATATAGTAAACTTCACTTGCTCAACAAAATAATCACAGTAATGAGCTGTACAATGAGAAGCTTTGAGTCTTTTAAAGATCTGCTCTGCTTAAAGTTTTAATCTCAACTTCTTCACATGGTGTCTTTTATTTGCTGGAAGACAAGCAAAATTAGCGGTTAGTGCCATGGCAGCAGTGTACAGATGACAAAACACAGATTCAGGCTCAGTTTCAAATATGTGCAACTGAACTACTTTAAAATTATAAATTACTCTGTAGCAGAGAGTCATACATGAGCTGGTGTGCTGAGCTGCAGCAATACCTGCTAGATCTAAGCCATTTTGAGGAATTAGGGGATTACTTAATGGAGAAAAACATTGATCTTGATGCACAAAGATGAGTTTTCAGGGATTAAATCGATGACCATTTAGGCATGTTCAGTCTTCAGTCCTGTTTCTGCTTCCACTTATCCCATATTCTGTTCTCTCTTTGGCCACTTTGCAGAGATCAGCAGTTCTGGAGCACATCTGGAACCAAGATGACACCTGGCCAACTGCTCTCTGCAGGAGCTTCATCCTGCAGTGGGCCTCCATGCTGGAGAGCAAGGTGCTCATCTGAGGAGTTTCCAGGAGAAAGTACAGGAGCAGAATATAATTTCACCTCCTTAAGAGGTACACTCACTAAATATCTCTCTGTGTGCAGAAGAGGCCCATGCAGACTGACGGCTGGCCAGAGGTAGATGGGGACAAACACCCTGATCAGATTAATGAACAGGACCTGCTGAAGGCCAAAACTGTGATCCTCAACTGGATCAAGGATCTGAGAGCTCAGCCTGAGGTGGGATGTTTAAATAAACATTTATCTGTTCCTTGAAGCAAACCTGCTGGCGACACACATTTTAATTTGCATTGATGATCTTGCAGCAAAGCGTGTGGCCCGGAGAACCTGTGGCGAAGGTTTTGGAGGACCTGCAGTCAGCCTGGCGTTGGGGTCGCGCTCCCAACCTGCTGACTGCTATGGAGCTGGTGATGTGGACTTTAATGTTACAGCGACCCGATAAGGTAGGAGTCTGTAGTATGAGTCATATAATTAACTCTGTGTGTGTGATCTGCAGCTCAACAGTGAAGTATTCTCCTCTTGCAGGACACCATTCCACAGCAGTGGCTTCTGTGGAAGCAGAAGACACAGAAAATTGGTTTGTACATCAAAAATGAATCAGCTTTGTTGCATATTTGAAAAATTTCACGTTCTTATGAGGTTATTATCTCCTTCCAGGTGCCATATCCTACGTTCCCCAACCAGGTGAGTGATGTACTGTAAGTCAGCATCCGCACTGAATTATTTAAGCCATAGCAGCACTTTACTGGGTTTTAGTTACATCTTGGCTGCTTGCCATAGTAATCAACAATATAAAGGTTTTGTGTGAAACTCGAACAGCCACATGGTTCAATATTTGCAAAAAGTGTGGATGATGTGCACAATCAAGTCCATCAAGGCAAAAAAAGAAAAGAAAATCAATCCAGCAAGTTTTTTATCAGGTAACATTCATGTGAGCTAAAGATTACAAATACAGACAATAATGACAATTTCACCAACAGTTAGAAGATCATGTGATATAAAAAACTATAACAATGAAAGAAAGGACTGTAACCCATTTTCCATAAATTACATATATTTACATTTTTATTTACTTTTTTCTTAAACTTTAGTTTTAAAATATACATTTTTTATAGAACAAAAAAGACAATTTAGATGTTTTTTTTCTAGTTAGTTTTAGGTCAAAATGCTGGGTCCATTTTTCAGTTTTCTGTTTTGTTAGCTTAAAAATTTTAGTATTTTTCTGAACATTGTCATCTTCACTATAAATTCAATTTTCATATTCAGTTTGGTGTTTATGTCATATGTAATATTTGTATGGTTTAAGTATTTTTACTTATTTAATAATATTTTTATTGTGTCAATCTGCTTTATTTCATTACCTTTGATTATTAACTGTTAACATTAATAATATATTCACGACAATCAGTTTATTTTGTGTAATATTTGATCAATTTACTTTTTTCACACTATTTTTTATTACTTGTATTATCCTTTATTGTCTGAACTCCTGTCATTTCAGTGTTCATGTTTATGTTTCATGTTCAGTTTTGTTGTTTTGGTGTGCATTAATCTCTAAATTTCTCTTTAACATTCGCTCTTTTGTCAGTTGTTTAAGAAGCACTTTAAATTGCATTAGGTTTGTTTGAAAAGTGCTATATAAGTAAAGTTTGAGTTGTTGATTTATTGATTCATATTCACTTTATGAGCCTTTAATACTCAGAACACAGCATTTTTTCTGTTAAATATCTTCATGATGTTGTATTTACACCATCAAACAAACATTTCTTTGTTTTTTTTGCAGTGTGGGACTGGATCGCTGATGCTGCAGGTAAAACATTCACTTTCATAAAAGATTTAGTCCATATAATCAGCCTGTCTGGTGGCTCAAACCGTGCTTCTTTCTCTGCAGTGGAGGTGACTCTGGACCTGGACACGGCCAACCCTGACCTGCTCATCACTGATGAGAAGAGGATGCGCTGCGGCTTTGAGAGGAAAGATGTTCCCAACTACCACCAGCGTTTCGACGGCTGGTGGTGCGCCGTCGGAGTGGAGGGCCTTGACTCCGGCCGCCACTACTGGGAGGTGGAGGTGGGGGAGCGGGACTGGCGGCTGGGCGTGGCCAAGGAGTCGGCCCTGAGGAAAGGCTTCAAGTCCCTGAACACAGATACGGGTTACCTGACCCTGCGGCTGGAGAGGGGCACCGAGCTGAAGGCGCTGACGGTGCCCTTCACCGCCCTGCCACCCGGCCTCATCCCCCGCAAGGTGGGCGTTTACCTCGACTATGACAACGGCCAGCTGTCCTTCTACGACGTGGAAAGACACTTCCACATTTACACCTACAATGAGAGCTTCGGTGAGAAGCTATTCCCTCTGTTTGGCACCGTGGAGATCATCAAGGATCTGGTGATCAGGTCTCCAGCAGCCAAAACCCAGTGTCTCTGCTCCACATCCTGCCTCTGGGGTTGAGCTTCTCTCCATCACCTATTCAAAAACAAGTAGACATCATAATAAAGTATAACAAACCAGAATCACAGGGAGGAATCCTGATGTAAAAGACCGTCATTGTGCTATTAAATAGCTCCACTATGTGACCACTCTGTATGCCGCTGCTGCTGCTTTAAATGTGATTGTTGCACTTTCTCACTATAGACTTATAGTGCTCCCCTTTGCTGACATACATAATGTATTTTGTTATCTTTAAAAGGTAACCAATAGTGTTAATGTTATGTACTGTGCAATATTAATCCTGCAATGACAATGCACTTATGTGAATAATAAATAAACCAAATCCATGTCTTAAATCTTGGTCTGTTTATTAATGCGTCGACATTATAATAGGAGTTAAATACATAAGCCATAACTTAAGATATTGGTTTGTGGAAGAGAAAGGAAAATAGACTCTTTAGACTGAAAGAGAAATCTGACTGGAGAGCTGAAGTAAGACTTTAAAATTAAGATCCGAGCACCAATATCTTCTTTTGTTTTAAACATTGCAGAAAAATTGTGTTTGCCGTCAGACATCAGATTTTCAAATAAAAACATTATTTCCAGAAAACAAGCCCATGTCCAGACATTCAACCTCCCCTGAGGGCTTTATAACTCAGAGGCCTCAGAAGCTGTCTGGCTACCTTTAGACTTTCAGAAAATATCAAAATCTTCATCTCTGGTAGCAGTCGGAGGCAGAAGATATTTAATGTTCTCTTTATAGCAAATGAAACAGGAAAACTGAGTGATTACATGAGAACAGGTGTTTGAAATGGGTTTATTCTTAAAAAATAATTTCAGATGCATTATAATCAAAAGTATACGGCCACAAGAACAGTGCTCCGATGCATGTTCACATTAGAGCACTATTCACTCCATTTATTCACACCATGTACTATATAAATCTTCACATTTTCTGGTGAATAATTTACACATTCTTTGTTATTGACTCTGCAATACTTGCTTTCTGTCTAAATCTAACGTTATCTGTAATGCACCAAATCACCACATCAAATTCCTCGCATGTGTAAACCCACTAAATTTTAAATACTATATATATTGTTGGGTGGTTTAATCTACAGTAATGCAAATCAAACATTTTAGTGTCGCTGTTGTGTGAGAATTACATATCTCTAAAAGTCAGTTTTTCTTGTGCTTGGAAAGGAATATTCTCAACTCATAAGGGCTAAAGGCTGAATAGTTTTCACAGGACAGGAAGGGTATGAAAAATTGTAATTTGAAAAATAACTAGTAACTAACTAGTATAAAGCTGCACAAAATGGAAAAACTCAAGCAAAGTTCATATACGTTTGTGGTGTCTTTAGGCCTGGACATTAAACCGTTACATGTTTTATGAATAGGACTGAATCTCAAAATAAAAATAAAATAATATTAAATCCCACTGTCTATTCATTGGTTATTTCAATCAGGCCTCCAAAGCAAGATGACATTATTGATCAGACATATAAGTAGTACGTTCAGGGTACTCTTCCTATCATTGAAGCAGCACTTCACTCTACTTGGTGCATTTGAAATGAGCATGAGAGAAAGAGAGCACCCCAATTACAGGGCTTGTCATTGTTGGTATCTGGTTGTAGCTCGTTAATTCACTGAGGCAAGGCTTCAAGACTGTGGATATAAGAAGCTTTTTCAGAAAGTAAAAAGGAATGAAGGCAGTGAGGCCCAAGGGAAGGTGGAGGAGGAGTCATCTCCTGTTGGATAAGTTGTCATTAGGCCAAACATGGACAGAGTTTTCAACATTTTTTGTCAGCAACACAGACACCAGATTGACTTAGATTATTATTAGTTATTTATTTGGAGCATTGTGTTATGGAACCTTATGTGTGTGAACTTTTCCTCCTCACCAGCTTCTACTTCTCTAAGCCTGAATTACTTAAAGGATCAGTACACAAATTACTATTGAATCAAACACTTCTGTTTTTGTGTGACGAATATTATGTTTTATATAGTAAGGCTTCCTTTATAGTTCTACACATAGGGCTTATTCTGTACCGTGCTAGGTACTTTTACTCTGTTACCATTCTGTCCGTTGTTGCACAGAGCTGGAAAAAGTTTTTGCTAATTTCCCTTTGGGGACAATAAAGCACATTTTATCTTATCATAGCTAGCAACGAAAACTGGCTTCTGTGGCGCAGCTCAGTGGTTAAATGGTTTGGTCACAAGGCACACCTTTGTAATTATGTGTTTATAGCTCAGTATATCATCATAAAAAAGATTAATTCCAAGGCACACAGTTAAAGATTTAAGGGCCAGTCCACTTGCACTCAGTGTGATATTAATGTGGGATGAATCTTCCTATTCTAAGTCTCACATTTTAAACTCATTTTTACTCTGTATAGCTTAGAAACTGGTATAATAACCAGGTTAAAATCTACTATTCATACAGTGTATCATGTATATAATACATTTTATGTTGTCTAGCAGCTCTGGTCAGCTGAAAGGTGTGTACCAGCTCAACCAATCAGAGAGCTCGAATACATTCATCCAAAAATGGAAACTTATTTTTAAACTACAGTACCACAAATAAAGTTAATATTTGATAACTATAGGGACAAACAGCATGGAACGAAATGCAAAACTCTGATTTAAAAAAAAACAAAAAAAAAAACCACTCCTATTTTCATTTTCAGTTTTTATTGTCATGACGTCATCGGCGTGCGACGAAGCCAAAGAGGCTTATATGAGTTCGTAACAGACCGAAAAACGATGACAACAAGTTTAAAACAGGCTTTAAAAACCCACTTTGGGTTCGACAGCTTTAGGTCGAAGCTACAGGAAGATGTTGTCAAAGCGGTTATCAGGGGTAAGTCAGCGAACAGTGTGTTTTTAAGCTCTTTGTATCTTTGCTAATTAGACGTTAGCTGATTAACTGCAACTGCAAAACTTATCTGGCGTTTTCCTCAACGTTGGAACACGAGGCTGAATTAACTCTCACAGGTAGTGTTGGTCATAGGGTGACTCGGTGTTGACTGTGGTCCCCTTGCAGGTGACAGGGACGTGTTTGTGTGCATGCCCACTGGGGCAGGAAAGTCCCTCTGCTACCAGCTGCCTGCGATGCTGGCTGAGGGCATCACTCTGGTTATATCCCCGTTAATCGCCCTCATTCAGGTCAGTCTCTGATCCTCCTACTCCAATGCAAACCCTAAAACATACTACAGCTTGTGTGTGCAGTATCATGTAAACCCCTTCATGTGTTCCTCCCCAGGACCAAGTGGATCACCTGAGGGATCTTAACATCCCCGCCTGCTCCATCAACTCCAAGCTCCCAGCAGGTGAACGCCGTCTGATCATGGCCGACCTGGAGAGCAGCAGCCCCAAACTCAAGCTGCTCTACATCACTCCGGAGATGGTGGCCTCACCTACGTTCCAGCCGTGCCTGAATGGACTGTGTTCCCGCAGCCAGCTGGCCTACCTGGCCGTGGACGAGGCTCACTGCGTGTCTCAGTGGGGTCATGATTTCAGGCCCGACTATCTCAAACTGGGAGAGCTGCGGGCTCGCTTACAGGGAGTTCCCTGTTTGGCTTTGACGGCAACAGCACCCAAGAATGTGCAAGAAGACATTGTTCAGTCCCTGAAAATGAACTTGACACTGTCTTTTGTCACACCTGTTTTCCGCAAAAACCTGCACTATGATGTGATCTTCCGGGAGCTGCTGCCGAACCCCTACGTCCACCTCCATGCCTTTATCAAGAAGGCGCTGGCGCTGGACAGTGGGTCTAACGGACAGGTTTGTAAACTGGACTCTGTGAGGTGTTGTAATTCTTTGGAAACAGAAATGTCTGAATAGAATAGTTAAGCAAAGCCTAAGATGTTGTGTTGTGTTTCTACATGCCATAACACTCCTTCAAAGTTTGTGGATTCATCCAAAACAATATAAAGGCTTTAAAAGCTCTAGATTTTTTTTTTAGAGCCACGATACCTTCATATCCTGAAGTCTCAAATGCAATTTTATGTTCGTCACCGTAAGATGACATATAAATTGTATTTTGTTTTTCATACATTGGTAAATAGAACTCTCAGACTCAATTCATTTCAGGATCCCTACTTGACATCTTGAAGAGAACTCTGTTGTGAACGTTTGCTTTGAAATAGGAGCAGTTTTATTTTGAGGCTTCTTGAATGTGTAACTTTGACAGATGTCATACTTCCCTTCCAGCAAGGCTGGATCCCTGAAATCCCATAAATTTAGTTGCCACAGCGATGCAGAGTCTGCTTGAAGCATAAAATTCTCTCTGCGTCAACATTCTGCTCAGCTATGATGACAAAACGCAAACAGTTTAATCTACAGCATTCAGCTGGACAAATAAAGGCTTTTATCTGTATTATGTGCTAAACTTCTTGCTTGCATATCACCAAAGATGTATGCTTATACAGAGAATATCAGTCAGTATGTTTTCCATAAAGATGCTGATTTCCTCATTATATCTTGTGTGTGATGTTTGCAAGCAGGGTTGTGGGATTGTGTACTGTCGGACAAGGGACGGTTGTGAGACAGTAGCTTACCAGCTGACCAAACTTGGAATTTTGTCGAAGGCTTATCATGCAGGTAAGATGAGTTTTTTTTGTGTGTGAAGGTGCTGATAAACACAAGGATTTGGCCTTAAGTGTTCTGCTATTTCAGGTCTGAAGTCTGGAGATCGCACAGAGGTCCAGAATGAGTGGATGCAGGGGAAGGTGCTGGTTATTGTTGCTACTATAAGCTTTGGCATGGGAGTAGATAAAGCCAACGTCAGGTAAAACCATAAACCTGAGCTTTTTAGTACATTCATACAATATTCTGTAGATTTAGGATTGTGTATGCTGGTGTTTTTGCAGATTTGTAGCCCACTGGAACCTCGCTAAGTCTCTGGCCAGCTACTACCAAGAGTCTGGGCGAGCAGGGAGAGACGGCCTGCCCTCCGCCTGTCGAACATACTACTCCGCGAAGGACAAGGAGCAAATTAATTTCCTCATCCGCCAGGAGGTCGGCCGGAAGCAGGTCAGATTAACGACAGAACACACAAAGTATAAAGAACTCGTAATATTTTAGAGATTTCTGAAAATCTCTTCACCTTGTCTGCAGGCAAAACGTGGCTCTGCAAAGGAGAGTGACAAAGCAGCCATCACGGACTTTGAAGCAATGGTGCTGTTTTGTGAGAAAGAAGGGTAAGTGAAGTATTCAGTGCACACATGCTGTTAAAGTTTCTTTTTTAAAAAATTATGTACAAGTCAAAGTAAGCAGTACAACAAGTGTGGAGTCAAAGCATCACATCATTACATAACGGCTTCAACTATTGCACATTTATAACATGCAGTTTTAGATATAAACATAGCTTAAGACATTATAGTCCCTTTCTGTACAGCAGAGGGCACACTTGCTCTCTCTTCATGCTTTCTTGTGTATGTAAGAAAGCACGCTTTCAGGTTTCCCCCTTAGGAGCTTCTTACCTAACTCTGTGTCTGATGGCTAATTTTCATTCTCTAAGAATGACACATAGTTGGGTTCAGAAAAGCATTAACAAACCAATTTGGCTTTTCCTTTCATATCTCACTGTGCAGCTTGCAGTTTTTTAATTAGCCCTACGCAGGTTTAATCCTGTATATTCCAAGCATCGCCTGCATTATTAAAGACAGTGGGAGCCGGCCCTGCCTTTTCCTCAGGCCAGAGGTGTTGTTGTTATGCAGGGATGCTTGGGGAAAAGTAGATTCTCCTGAAGGTTTGGCAGCTTTAGCAGGTGTGTTTGGCAGCCTTTCAGGACGTCGTTCTCTGTGTCGCTGTGTGTTTGTCAGGTGCTTTGCTGTCCAAGGGTTGGGCCTCATAAGTGTCACTGACACACCCTGTTTATGTGTGTCTATTACATGCCCAGGACTCCTGAAAATTAGTTTTCATTCACTTTGGAAGACACTTTGTGCTTGAGAGAGCTGCAGAAAAAGTCTGTTTTGTGTTTCAAGGATGTTTTGCCCCATCTACCGTGCTTCGATGCCAGATTAGAAAGTTTGGCATCCAGAGATCGGCTGTTTAATTAATTCTTGATGCTTAAAGCAAATTCATCAAACGCTGGGTCCCTTTAGCTTGATCTTGCGACAGCAGCAGCAGCTCACGCAGGTCAGCACTATCATTAGCAGGACCATCACTGTGAGGGAACAAATCAACAGTGTCATGACCGGCTCATTCTCAAACAACAAGAAATACTCGATAACAAAGAGCTGAGACTCACGGATGAAGCTTAAGAGGATGAAGAAAGCTCCCAGCTCTATAGGGTTGGCGTTAGGCAGACCTCGCAGCTTGTCCCACACCCTGTTCAGGAGGTTCAGTGTCTCTTCTCTGGCATCCATCCTGATGAGGCAGAAAGGAGGTGGATGCCCTTGAAGTGAAAAGATCATTTTTCAATTCAGCTTACACAGTGTCTCATTTACTAGTCTCATCAGAATCAGAATCAGAAAGCTTTATTGTCATTGCTCCAAGTAGTACAACGAAATTTGCTGTGCTTGAAATAACACTATACACCACACACACACACACACACACACACACACACACACACACACACTTACACACACACACACAGGGTATAGCTCCTGGTGCTGTTAGTGTGTGACACGACATTACTGGTGTGGTGACTTTCAGCTTTTTGTCTGTGAACATGATGAGGTGCAGCTTAGCAGTTTCTCAACCTGTGGTTTAAGTGAGGCACAGGGAGGATTACAGCGAGGCGGAGAGTTTCACTGTCTGGGAGGGAACATGTGCAATGCACTGTTGCAAAGTGAGAGTGAGTCTGTTTACTGTCGTAATGATGCAGGGGGGTGGTGCAGGGTGATCAGCATAACTAGCAGGTTAACCCCCTCTGTCAGGGTCTCTGTAAAACAACCTAACAAAAGTAGAATAACTGTGCTGAAGCGATAAACACAAGGCTCTCCTGTCACCTGTCTTCTTGTTCTCAGTATGTACGGACTAAAGGGTGGTGGTGGAGTGTCAAGTTATACGTGATTTACAGTTCACTCTGTTATTGTGCTCCTGCTGAATTGCTGAAATGGGTGTGACAGCCTGTGGCATTCCTAACTTTGCTTGCATTGCTTATTGTGCATAACAAAACTATTTATTTATTTATTTATTTTTTAGAAATTAACAGCACTGATACCGCTGTCATGTAGCTCTTGTGTATGTAGCTTGAGCTAGAAGCTAGCTAGCTTAGCTTAGGACAAAGACAGCATACATGAGGAAACAGTAAGCCTAGATAACACAATCCACCTACCAGCTGTATTAGGAGGGGTTACAGGAGGACAAGTTGCCAGCAGAGACTCTAGAAAGATTGTATTTGTTTCTGCATACACACTAGTATCCTGGTCATAATCCAGGATATCCAGGATACAAAGTATTTTTGTTTAAAACATCTTGTCCTGGTTGTAGAAGCCTGGATAAGGTCTCACCCTGATTTTGAGAAGCTTGGATGTGTCACCTGGAGAGATCTGACAGAAGTCAGGACACCGCGGCATGTAAACACGTTAACCAGGTTTCAGGTTTTAGCAGCTTGGCTTCTAACTGGTATGCAACGTGCTCATTAAAGCATCAATATACCTTATTCCTTTAAGGTCTTTATGTTAAGTTGTTCACAAATGTCTATTGTTATTTTACTGTGTTGCACATAAATGCAGTTTATTGTCTCCATTGTGTCCCAATAACATCTTTTAGTCAATGTGTAAGAAACAGTTTAAACCCAAACTTAATATAACCCTCATGAAGCCCAGATTTATTGTAGGTTTGTTGCGTACACGGATACCGAATGCATAGTACTGCGACAACTGAGCCATCCTGAATGTGCGCCAACTTTACAATCACTATCTCAGTCAGGTTTTTCTTTACAAAGTGTAGCAGGATTCACAAGAAAAAAAATGAGACTTTAAGAACATACAGGAAAGTTAAATAGTGTGCGGGATCATCTTATTATCCTTTTTTTTTTTTTAAATATTAAAGACAAAAAATAGATTAGGTTGTCTTTAATATTCTGTTATCTCTGCCCACTCTCACTTTTCCTTATTACTTTTCTGACTCTGTGTTGGCTTTAATGAACACTATCACTCATGGATCCTGTGCAAACATTGAGAAGCTCCACCGATTTCCAGCTATTTAAAATGTCATTTTTATAGCTGCAGAGTTACTTCGTCTTCTTCTTTTAAAGCAGGCTATGTTTGCACCTAAAAAGACTATATTTTTAAACACATTCCTCGCATTCTTGCCAAGCCGCCGAGTATTTCTAAGGTGCCTCATCTCTTACGCTGCGCACCGAAAGGCTCTTACCTGTGAGAGCTTTTTCTTGTCTCGTCAAACTCAGCCAAGCCCAGACTAAGTGTGAGAAACTAGAAAACCAGCTGATGAGGAGGAGACGCTGATGAACAAATAATTTCTTCCCCGGAGGAGTTCCCTGCAGAGCGTCGTATCTGGCAGTGGGTTAGTTTGTTTATGGGACACGTCATCCGGAGGAGGAGGGCTCAGACGCAGCCTGAGATTAGCAGTCAGGTTAAGATTAGAGCAAAGAGGGATAATTCCATAGATACTGATGACAGGCTGCACGTGGAGACGTGAGAAGGCGCACAGAAAGAAAATCCCATTCACTGCTCATCTGTCCACGCTGCTCTTAATCTGTCCTCGCTTCGCTCACCTCTTCTGCTCTTCCCTTATTCTCAGGTTCTCCTCTTTTTGGTGGTTTTCGGTAGTCGCTCACTGAGTAGTTATCTGCTGTGCCGTTTGACTGCGTGCCTTACTTTTCTTTGCCTGCCTCAAAGGCTGCTCTCTCTTTGACAGTCCTGCCTGGGAGTGACTGTTGCTTCACAGGGTCTTTGTGCTGCCTCCTCGTCTTTCCCCACCTCCTTCGCTGAGGCTGCTCCTCTCCGTTTCACGAGGGAGAAGGTGGCAGTGTTTCCATCTCCAGCGGCGTAGTTAGTATGTTGTTGAAGTGGCTTCGTGTAATGGGATGTTTCCGAAATAGACTCTGTGTGTGTGTGGGGTTGTGTGAATATTGGCTCTTACATAATACTGGATCTGATACAAGAGTGGCCTTTTTATAAAAAGAATGGAGGGGGGGACATATCACATCTAAAGCCGGGATTTTATTAGGAAACATACTGTAGAGGAGGAAGGTGTCCTCATGTTGGAATAAATAGGAAGTGTGTTTACAAAAAGAGACATTTTCTTTTTTTTAATTTGACCTTTATGTACTATTTTAGAAATGTAAGAGTTGTTTCAAATCAAGGTTTAGTTTCTTTTTATCCGTTCTTCATCGCAGGAGAAGTCAGAGCTCGTAGTGTCTATTAGTGTTGTAATAGTTGGAGACTGTATTTTTTTATTTCAGGAGACAGAGTGGTGCTTATTTCATAACAAATGCATTGATCACGCTTGTGTGTGATGGTTACATAACAGCCAATAGATCAATGATGCACCAGATGCTCTGTGTATGAAGGAGTGTGCCTAAAAAATATTTACTCTAAATTGCAGGGTCTGTGTTACAGTATATTTAAAAACCGCGTCTCTTGTCCTAACAGCTGCCGCCATGACACCATTTCTAAGTTTTTTGGGGACCAGTCGCCAAACTGTGCCGGCGCCTGCGACTTCTGCAGCAACCCCAAAGTCGTACGAGCTCAGCTGGCGAGAGCAGCCGTCCTCAGCAGTAACACACACGCAGCTCAGAGCAACAAGCCCAAAGGACCGTTCGGGTTCCAGGCGGACCTTTACGAAGGAGGGAAGAAGGGATACGGCTTTGAAAGGCAGGACAACTTGAATGACATCGTCTGAAACGTTTTTTGATTTCACGTCCTTGCAGTGTAGATCTGTAGTGTAATGTGAAGCCATGCTGTAGATGAACACTGATGTCCCGCCTTGTAGGTTTGATGAAGCGGATGGAGGCAGTGGTGAAGATGATGGAACAAAGAGGAAGAAGGAGTTTTCTGACCTCTTCAAGAAGCAGATGAACCTGCGAAAGGTGAACCACAGTAATATTGGACGGCTGTGCTTTAGGTGGTAGAGTGGGTTGACCATGAGGAGCAAGAGTCGACCCTAGCTCAGGTTAAAGGTGCCGATCATTTACCATTTAATCAACACAAACATATATAGGGGTATATATATTAATGAGGTGTTTTGGACTGTTAGAAGCAAATCCACAGAATGTTTGCGTTGTACCTCTGTACATCTGTATGCCAGCTGTTGGCAGCTGAGGCTGAAGGGGCCCCTGTAAATACTTCTTTTGTTAAATCACTCCCACATGTTCAGAGGAACTGGCACAAGCTTTAAGTAAAACTATTCCTCAACAGGTCCAAGTGCAGCCCGGCCAAACAGTTTACAACAAAGCATTAAAAAAAAAAAAAAAAAAAAAAAGATGGAATGGCACAGTTGTAAAATTGTAGAAGCAGAACACAAACAAATAAGCGATGATGATGGTGGAATTCATGGTCATAATGTTGCCCGCCACTCACAACTTCATTTAACTTGTGTAAGTTAAAATGAGTCAACCATGAGATTTTTTACACACAAATATATATAAATACTGACTTATTATAGATTTGACAGATGGCTGTATGTGGCTATTTCTTCGATAAAGTTTGACAAAGCCATATTACCCATATGAAGAGACACACGGACGAAGTAAAGAATATTTATGGTCATTTTAATTTCCTATGTGAAAGCTAGTCGCCAGTGAAATTAATATTAACTGACTTAATTCAAGCTTATCTCAGGTCCTGCTCTGTTAAATGGGGAAATTACAAACTTTAGAAGCATCTGTCAAGCCTATGTAGAATTTTAGACTTTAAAAATATGTTGCAGTTTGTTCTTTTGGTTGTGAAGGGGTTCTGTGTGGATGTAAACATTGAGAAAGTGTGTCACTGTTACTACAATATGAGATACAGAAGAGCTTGTTGCAACAGAATACAGTATTTAATGGTATCTTAAATACAATGTGTGAATGTAGAACTAACTTCTGTCTGTACTCATGTTTCTTTAGGGTGGCGACGGTCAAAGAGAAGACTTTATTCCACCAGGTAATATCATTAAGTGATGGAATCATTCAGAATAAGGCTGGTGTTTGCTGCTGTACAACCAGTGTGTCCTGTTTTTGCAGATGTCGACTGTCCGCTCAGAGACGCCAGCAGCCAGAGGATCCCTCGACTCACTGTCAAGGTACAACACATTCCTCATAGCTGCTGCATTCATTAACACCTCTACAGGAACTCGTGTGTCATGAGGTATGAATGCTATTGATGTAGAAAACAGTGTATATACAGTACTAGAAGAGAAACATACAAGATTACTTGTTTGTGTTTCGGAAGCGAGGTCCTTGTGTACAGTAAAAGCAGAAAATTAGTGGTACACACAGCTTATAATATGTGCATTTTTAACACATTTTCGTTATTCTTCTGGCGTTTTGACACTTTACAGCTATATTTTGTTTAGTTTTTGACCTGGTTATGAACTTTTCAGGCCAGAGAGCACTGCCTGCAACTCCTGCAGGAGGCCCTACACAGCCAGCAGAGGGCAGAAGACGCTTTCAAGTAATGCAGTCGTGCTTTTCAAACAAAACTCATACATAATTAAAATAATGCAAAAAATATAACCAACTTTCCTCACTGTGCTTGTCCCTCATCTTTATCTCCATCTCTCAGCTGTGACAGTCTGTCCTTGGCGGCGGATATTGAACATGAGGTCTTCAGAAACAGCAAATCCTCCAACTTGTATAAAGCTGCTGTCCTAAAGAGGGTAACTGCAGATTTTCATGTGTGTTTACAACAACATTGGGGAAGCTTGTGCTTAACTCATATCTTGCTCTGAAGGTATCAGAGATGAAGAAAGCTGCACCTGCTTCAACAGAGGAAGAAAACGCAGCAGAAGACAGTAAGAGCATCGGCAGCAGTGATTCCAGAGAAACTGAGTCGGAAGTCGCATCTTCTGCTTCTTCCTCGTTTACACACGAGATGCAGGGGTTCACTTCTGCATCAGAGGTCTACTCAGTAAGATCAGTTTATTACACACTTACTTCAACTACCTTGACAAAGTTTTAGAAAAAGGAAGCATTTGTTGTTGTGGCTGCAGACTTCTCAGAAGCTTTCCTTTTTTCCCCCCCAATATTCCTCCAGCTAAAGCGTAAGAGAATAGGTGCAGGCCAGAGAGGCTCGTCTAATCCCTTCATCACTGCCAGGGATCTGCTGAATCCCTCCATGTTAGACACGGAGTCTAACAAAGAGAAGGAAGGTGGCGGGTTTTTCAATGACAACTCAGGAGACATGAAAGCAAAAAGGGAGAGACTAGAAAAGACAGACACAGACCCGCCGTCGACTGCATCATCATCCATTAAATCCAGAGCAAACGCCGTCTCTGCCTCCCTGAGCAGCCCGACTAAAGCAGGAAGAGCCATGAGCAAGAAGCAGCAGAAGCTGGCGGAAGCGGCAAAGAGTTCCCGCAGCATTTCCCAGTACTTTGCAAAGAAACAAACACCAGAGAAAATCCAGGAGGACGCAGACATGCCAGAGGAGCTCGATGCTACATTATATCAAGCTCCCAGCGAGATCTCTCAAGAAAACATTAGCCAGGAGCAACACTCACCTGCCTCTGTGGAAGAAGTAGAGAGCAGCCCTGTGATATCAGAGACTCAGATCCAAGCAGAAAGCAAAACTGTGGTAATAGTGATACCTGACGACGATGAAGGGGAGGAAACGGTTGAGATTTCGAAGCTGGTTCACGATGCATCTCAACAGGATACAACATCCATCACAGAGTAAGACACCCTCAGTGTTTTATCAAAACTTTGCCGGAAAAGTCTTTTATGAACTCTTACCTGCACTTTTACCTCTCACACAGACTAAGCAAACCCAAAGATGCAGCTAAACCACCAGAAATTGAAGAGGTAGGTGCCTGTTGCGTGCTGAATTTTAAGTGTTTTCTTGCTTTAGCACTGATGATGATATGTGTGTGTTTAGGCGACGGATGACATTAAAGAAAAAAGGGAGTCGTCTCCTCCGGCGAAGCGAAGCCGCCCCGCAGATGGTCGCAGCAGAAGAGTGACCTTCAACCCCAGCGTGCAGGAGAGAGCCCTGCATCCAGTCAATGAGCCGCCCAGGCCTGTGACCCTGAAGGAAGCAGCTGATATCGTGGTCCGCTATCTGGACCCCTTTTACACTCAGGGAAAGTTTGCCACCAAGGTGTGTAGTAGACTGCAGAGAAGAAGCATCAGAAAACAAAATGACGTTTACTGAGCTGTTTTCTTTATTCACAGGAGCTGTTCAAGTCTTTCGCTCGCTACTTGTCTCACCTCCTTGCAGAGGGGAGGAGTCGAGGGAAAGGCCAAGGTGAGAGGGTGATACAGCATATAAAATGCCTCAACTTAACTTCATAGAAAACTAACTGTAGTCTCTGTGTTCACAGTTAAAGCAGAAGCCAAAGCTCTCATCAAGAAGTTCTTCAGCAGAGTCCAGCGCTGCGAGAGTGAGGCGGACTGGAAGCACCTTAAAAGACCGCACAGCTGTAAAACCACAGAGAACAATGAGTGATGGGAAGAGGAAACGTAGCCATTTTCAGGGTCAAAGCCTTCCTCTTTGTCAGTGCCTAAGCTTCTGTTGTTCCAGTGATCTCAGGCTTTGTCACAGATGCCTGCTCACCACAGTTCTGCTTTTTTTTCCAGCCTGGTTGCTGCTGCTATTGTAGCTTATGTCAATAACTGAGCAATAAAACAGGGACTGTTAGAGCCTGAGAGGGCAAAGCGGAGCACACGTCTAATGTGACAAGTGTTCTTTATGTTTCGGCCCATTTATTACAAATTGTAGACGCTTTATATTCCAGATGTGTTGGACTTCACTTAACTACAATATGGGGATAAAGTAGAGAACTTTCCATGTCAGTCTGCGCTTATATTTGCTGTGAATCATTTTTCAGATCTTTTCGGGTTGACTACCCGTCGGAGCTGCAATGCACAGAAACCAAAGGCTGCAGCTGAGGCACAGTGGTGCTTTGAGTCTGACGCCAACAGGCCCTTTTTCACAGCAGTCATTCTGGCTTGTCACGGCAGGAAAATTCCATTTAGGTGAGCTGCTGCCACAGTCCTCCTATTGTACAGTCTGGCTCAGTGCCAGCGACTCTTTATCGAACTTGATGAAATTTACTTTTTCAGTTTTTTTTGTCCCTGCTGTGAGTCAAAATGTGTGCAGAAAAAAGATACATGTCAGAGTCCTAACATGCAAATACTGATGGTGCTAGAAGAAGTAATGGAAAGATTGATCCTCTTGGGACCATGCACGGCAAATTACATGGCACTCTATGGCGGACCAACTGATACTGCCATCCCCAAAAGACAAAACACGCCATGGCAGACATGCGTGTGGATATACATGTGTACATAATTTGAAGTAAATGAGGAGAAAACATAAAAACACATAATTTTCTGTTTTAGGGGCCTGAAAGTTGTTTTGTTTGTCGTTTTTTTTGGTGTTTTTTTAAAAAAAATTGCTGCTAAATGTTGTGTTTTTGGCTGCTGGAATCCAAAACAAACTATTCTGTATGATCTAAAGCTATGAACTTTGATTTTTCTTGTGTTTAAATCCGAGTAATTTCTGTTTTTTTCTCGTGTTGTCTCTTAGCCAAAGGGAGAATTAGTTCCGAGGGATGTTTTTTTTTTTTTTTCCTTTCTGTTTAAAACAACACGATTTCCAATGATGGAAAGATTCCTTATGTTAGTTCTTAGTGCCTGTCAGGACTGTGAAAGGCCACAGTTTCTGTCTCCTTAGACAACTTGAAGCACTGACGGACGCATCAGAAGCCTGGTTGACTGCAGAGTCACAGCTGATGCACTCCTGGATCTGAAATGTTTACAATAAAGTGAATGCTGAAGAGAAAGAAGCAGCCGCAGTGTGAGACGTCCCTCATTGTGGGCGAATTAATGCCTTCGTTTGGGCATTTAAACTTACTGAATGAGGGGTGGGGGGTGGTTGGGTGGGTGAGGAGAAGGAGGGAGACGTCCCTGATAGTGTATGTAAATGGTGACGTCACCTTCAGTGGTGCTGCCTTCAGGAGCTCCTCGTAATTTACAACTTTTTGAACTCACCACCATTCAGAGGCGCGTTTTTATTGGAAATGATGACATTAATTGAGGAAAATGTGACAATTAGGTCATCTGTAAGATTCTGTGGGTTTACTTTAAAGCTGTATCAGGTTTCTTCACAGTCCACAATGAGCTGTATCCTCAGCAGACGTAGTTTGAGAGTGGAGCAAAAATGACCCTGGAAAAGCTTTTAAAATATAAATATAAATGTGGAACAAATTTAGAAATGCTACATGCAATTGGTCGTATTTTTTTTTGACTCAGATAAAAAAGTTGTAAAGCTAGTTTCTATTAATGTGGTTAGAAAAAAGTAAAATTAAGCCAAGTGTGTGCAGAAAATTGTTGAGCTGTTCAATTAGTGACAAATTTATGGAGTTGATCCAAACCCTGCTCTGGTGTGGCGTTGAAGGACAATGATCAGATTTAGTAAACAGAACACAGACATGACTTTAACAGTCAGCTATAAAATACCATTGAATCCTGTTTGTTGCCAAGTAGGTTTTGGTGCAAGTAAAAATACTTCAGATAAAAGAAGCCAAATAAACAGTAACTATTACAAGAAAAAGTAAGATACACATGTTGCAAATCAAAAAAAAATTAAAACTGCAGCATCCAGCTTGTAGCTGGCATGCAGAAATAAACAAACTTTGATTTGAGGGCTTCACTAATCAACAACAATGAAGTTAAAAAAAAAAAAAAAAAACAGGAACACAAAACAGCATTCAACTGCTTTAAGGGATCAGGAAAAGCAGAACCTGCAAAATGCACTGTTTGTACGCCGGATTTCCCGCAGCCCCTGAACGCAGCAGCAGTATTTGGCCACCGGGCTGCAAACGAGCTGCCAGTCTGCGTCCAGCAAGGCCCCGCTGTACATCCAGCACCGAGGAGACGCCGCTGTCATCCTCCAACAGCGGCCGATATGCGGGTTTTATTTCCCGGCTGCAGCTCTGGATGTTGAGTCGCCGCTTTCTGCAGATGGTGGAGGAAGCAGGTGCGCCGCCGCTGCACGGATTCTCTCTCTGAGTAGATTCGCCTCACAGGGGCAGGAGGCGCCGCTGTTGTGTGTGTGTGTTTGTGTGTTTGTGTGTGTGTTAGCTCATCATCACATCTCAACCAAGTTCAGCAGCATCGATGCTCCGCGCTGGAAGGATGGAGGAGTTTGTCACGGAGGAAGAGGAGCCGTGGTACGACCAGAGGGACCTGGAGCAAGGTGAGGCTTTCGGCTCTTATTTCTAAGTGTGCACGATCAAAAGGATGTAACAAAGCCCCCATCCGCATTGACAAGAGACAACAGGAGGGGTGGATGGAGCAGGGAGACGGTTGCACTCCTCATAAGACTCGAGTTCATGACATTTGTGAGCCTCTGATTCTCAGTTTGCAGCCCTTCGCCATTATTCTCATCATGTCAGTGGTGTTTCCCAGAATAGTGCTGCTGTCTGCCCGAGTGAACGTTGCCTCTTGTTTCATCTCCTGATCCTTGCAGGGTCACATCTATTCACCCAGACAGTCCTGTCCTCTCTTTTCTCATCAGATTTATCCAAATAAGTGTATTCCCTCTTATTAAAGCATGCATTAATGGTGTTTGTGGCGGTCAAAGGTCAACACAGAAATCTGGGAGGAACAGTGCAGAAGATGTGCAGAATGTTAAAGTTTTTGTACAAGAAAAAAACACAACAAGTAGAGTTTACGCTGTGGATAAAGGCCTCAGCTTGCACATCCAGGCAGGAAATGTATGAGAAATCTAGTGTTTGCCTCCAGTAATGACTTAAATGGATGCACTTTTATCGACGTGGCATCTCAGAGGAGAGCTGAGTGCTCTCTCTCTCTCTGGTGATTGTGTCCTTCTGCAGCGCCGGCCTCGGCATCACCCCATCTCCTGATTACCTGCTGACCCAGAGAATTAAAGCAGCTTTGCGTCTCATCATAGCACAGTCAGAGAGGAGGAGGGCGGCAGGTGGATTTGACTGTGTTTATGTGTGTGTGAGCTGTCAGTGTTTCATCTCGCAGTTATTCAGCATCTAGACTGAAGTCATTAAACCCCCTGGCTGATCTGATTAGGGAGCCCACAGACAAGACCTCCTTAGTCGGGGATCAGAGATTTCAGGGCTTTGGGGTCGGATTGGGAGCATAATTGCCAAACAAGCATCATGCGGCGTTGTGGTCATAGTTGTGTTATTTTAACCCCAGAAATTCACAAGTGCGTTTGGGCAGATGTTGTGGTGCTTCATCTGACATCTGAGGGCCCTGTGATCTCAGAGCGTCACGTGCAGAGGGCAGCAACACACGAGCAAACCTACAGATCATCAGTGCAGTTTGAGAGGCAGTTATTAGATGTATTTTTCCTCCCAGCACATCCTCTTGCTTGTCTCATCCCTGCACATAATTCCGAAATTACATAACTGAGACTCGGCACGTGTAGCAGAAATGGTGCCGTGACTGAGTCGGACCTGGAGGCTTGAAGGCCTCATTATCACTGTGCAGCTCAGGCTGGCGTTCCCTTATCAGTCGTGCATTGTTGAAAGAAAAGAAATCACGGCCTGTTCTCTGCCTCCCTCTGCAGCGATAGAGATGCGCACAGTGTGAACTAATGAAGCTTGTTAAATGTATTAGATAACACAGAGGGATTCTTGCAAATATAGCAGTTTGCACACAGTGTAAATCACATTAAATCCAGTGATGATGAGGCATGCGTGTTCCTGTCATCGCTCACACAACACAGCGCGGTGATAAAAACACTCCATTCATGTCCAGTAATGGATGTCAGTGACTCCCTGTTTCTTCTCATCTTTCCACTCCTCTGCTGTTGTGTTGTCAGAAGCTCCAAGTGCGCAGAGCCAGCAGGATTCTCCTCCTCCTCTTCCTCCTCCTCCTCTTTTTAAGTCCAGCTCGCTTTTTATTCACCAGAGGAGAGATGAATAATTTATGCTTCAAGCTGTGTTGTAAAATATCAGCAACTGTGAAGGTGTTGTCTGTGGTGTGTTTGGGCTCCTGCTGCGCACACGGCTGCAGGTTTGTGTCGACATGATGTGAACTCGAGCAGACGGAACAGAAATATATTGAGGTTACGTCTGCAAGATTCAATGTTAGAATCTTTTTTTATATCCTAAGAAGTAGGCACTGGATTTTGTGCTACATCCTGAGTTAAACTGAATAATTTTAAGAGTCCAGATTTTGTCCAAAAGTGTCATTTGAAGCTCAGCTGCTGCGAATGAAGTACTTGTGTGACAAGAAATCATCTTATTACTGTGAACTGAATGAACTCTTGTGCCCTGAACTCACCTCTTTCTGCTGTTAATGTCCCTCTTCTCCTGTCAGACCTGCACTTGGCTGCAGAGCTAGGCAAGACTCTCCTGGAACGAAACAAAGAGCTGGAGGACTCCCTGCAGCAGATGTACATCAACAATGAGGAGCAGGTGCAGGAGATAGAGGTACAGATTTTACACACACACACACATCCTGTTGATATGCCCGGCATCCTCATCTGAATTTGTTTTGAAGTAATTACTGTAAAGCGTTTGGAAGAAATAGACGAGAAGCATCAGAGCTGTGTGAACATGAAAAGGAAAACGGGAAGTTACTGAATGTGACGCCTCATCACA
Source organism: Stegastes partitus (assembly GCF_000690725.1). Lineage (NCBI taxonomy): Eukaryota > Metazoa > Chordata > Actinopteri > Pomacentridae > Stegastes > Stegastes partitus. Next base: position 616,607 of record NW_007577774.1, read on the forward strand.
GCTCAAAGACTTGACTCCCTTTTAGCGAGAAACCTCGCCAAGGATGAGTTTATTCATCTCTAGACACTGGAAACCACTGATGGAATCACATGAAACAAAAACTACATAAAATGATGCAACAGTGCAAGAATGTAAGCTGCAAAATAATTCAATGTTCCAGTATCTCCGAGACCTGAAGGCACAAATTACATACATTTGATAGCTTATTTTATTGTGCTTTCAACTCTAGTAGAAGCAAGAGCTTAATGTCTATTTACATTTTAGATCAGAGGGTTTCTGATGTTTTTGGACTGACATTCCCCAACAGCTTTATGATACAAACTTGAGCAGAACTTAAACAACACCGCTGGCTGAAACCACAAATTTCTCTGTGCAGGAAAAACCCAGACAGACAGATAGGGAGGAATTATTTAACATTCCAGCAATGTATTCACAAACTAGCTACCATGAAAACACCTCTTGACTCCGCACCACCATCTGCAGAGCTTTGATGCATACTCTGCTACATGTGCTGCAGACAGAACTGAGACTCTACTGGACAATTATGACATTTTTTTTCCTGTAATACTCTGTAAAAGAAAGTAAAAAATCTTTTTATGTCAATGCATATTGAATCACATATATGCAGCTACCAATAGATCTGTGATAGGTCAATTTCGGCTGATAATATTGGCCGACTGATGTATCTTTTGGGCTCTAAGCTTGAGCTCCTATGAATTGATTTCATTTACTGTTATTAACTTAAATTGTATATTGCAGCTGAACTGTCAGTTTTAGATCATTTAGTCAATCATCTTTGGTTGGAAATCACCTCTTTAGTTAAACAGTTGAAGATGGATGTAGTTGCTATTTTTTTTCATATTAATCTGAAATGTGTTTCTCTTGCAGTACCTGTCCAAGCAGCTGGAAATGCTGAGGGAGATGAACGAGCAGCATGCAAAGGTGTACGAGCAGCTGGACGTGACTGCCAGAGAGCTGGAAATCACCAACGAGAAGCTGGTGCTGGAGAGCAAAGCCTCGCAGCAGAAAATAGACAGGTGACAGACCGTGACTACGATGTGTAGTCCTCTCTACTGTTAAAAAAAAAAACACAACATGAGGCCTATTGTTGTCATCATCACATACTTTAAGTCACGTATGCACAAACCAACAAGAGGCTCCAAATATCAGGAAGCGGTTTGTGTTTTTGCTGTTAACTCAACCTGAACTTGTTACATGTTTTCCTTCTTTAGAATTTCATAATCAGGGATTAAAGTTGTTTATGAATCACGTCCTGGACTAAAGGCTAAAGAAATGTCTTTCAATGGCCGCCTCTGTTCTTTCTAAATATGCCCGGTCACATTCTTTGTTTGGTAACAGTGACTCGCTGCAGCTTTTACAGAACTGACGAAAGAAAGAGTCGGGTCGCTGTATTAGTGACATAACGGACACAGGACAAACGTTGCTGTGTTTTGTGTGCAGGTTGACTGGCACCATGGAGACGTTGCACGGTCAGGTGGACAGTCTCACGACTCGGGTCGAGGAGCTCAGGACTCTGGAGGAGCTGAGGGTCCACAGGGAGAAGAAGGAACGCCGCAAGACCGTCCACTCCTTCCCCTGCCTCAAGGAGCTCTGCACTGCACCCAGGTCACTGAGAGACAATTTATAACCCACAGCACAGCAACACACTGCAGTCTGGGTGCAGATCAGAGGTTTTATCTGCAGTTTACTACGGTGCTAATAGTAGTTGCATATGCTGCAGCTGACCTGATTATTCTGCAGGACTCCTGGTGCTTTAATTAAAGTGATCTCAAGTGATTATTGCATTACAATTACTGGTGTTATCTGGGCTCTAAAGAAAGTACTGATGGTTGAAGTATAAGTTGTATTTAAGTTAAATTAATTTAGTGATGTGACACTTTTTTCTCAGGTATGAGGATGGTTTCCTGCTGGCCAATCCAGGTAGCGTAGACCTGGCTGAGAGACGGCCACTGGATGAGGAAAACGACCGGCTGAGAGACATCGTGTCGTCCCTGCACTCGGCCATGGCCACAGAGCGGTCGAAGCGGGAGAGCGCCGAGCGGGAGTGCGCCACAGTGCTGCAGGAGTTTGAACGTCTGGAGCAGCGTCTCTTAGGTGCCGAGGGCTGCCAGCTGCGGGTTCAGGAGCTGGAGGCTGAGCTCCAGGAGATGCAGCAGCTCAGGAAGTCCAGGATGTGTCTGATCGGAGACATGGAAGACGGCCTGGAGACGCTGCTCAGTAACGGCCCCGAGACGGACACCCCGGAGGAGGCGGTGGGGCTGGAGGAGGGAGGTGAAGGAGGAGAGGGGACGGGGCAGCAGGGAGGCCCGGTGAGGAAAAGCTGCAGCGACACGGCCCTGAACGCCATCTCAGCTCGGGACGCCTCGGGCAGACGGCAGGGCAGCTACGCCCTCCATGCCAACGGCGTTCGCAAGCGGGGCATGTCCATCCTGCGGGAGGTGGACGAGCAGTACCACGCCCTGCTGGAGAAGTACGAGGAGCTGCTGGGGAAGTGCCGGCGCCACGAGGAGAGTCTGTGCCACGCCGGGGTACAGACCTCGCGGCCCGTCTCCAGAGACCCCTCCATGAAGGAGTACTGCATGGCCTCAGCAGGGCCTTCGACATCCGGGGCCGCCGTGGCCACCCCGCCCACGCCTCCTCAAACGCCCTCCACCCCGGAGGCCCTGGAGGGGATCAGCAGGCAGGTGGAGCAGGTGGACAAGCGGCTGAGCCAGAACACGCCGGAGTACAAGGCTCTGTTCAAGGAAATCTTCTCTCGGCTGCAGAAGACCAAGAGCGACATGAACTCCACCAAGAGCAGAAAGACTCACAAGTGATCATCATAACGGGTACTGATGCTGCACACACTGGAAACGGCCACACAGGACTGATTTATCTTAATTTACCTCACTGTTTTTCAAAGCTTCTTATTTAACTCTTGGCTCGTCTTAACTTTAAGGGTGGACGCCTGTAGTCATGCAGCTGGTGGTGGATGCCTCTTTTTGCCCTCTTGGAAGGAAGCTGTGGGCGGAATAACTGCCAAATGTTTCACCACACAGGGGAAAGATGTTGTTGATGAAATGCCTTTTCTGAGTGACTGTAACCGATGAATAATCAGAGCGGAAGGTTTAGTCGTCATGTAGTGTTTGTAACTGAGACGTACCGATGCAGGAATTAACCGTCGTTTATTTTGTATTTATGCGAAAACGCTGATTTAGCCAAATAAGTAATCTTAAAAGAAAAAAACAAAAAAAAATAAAACAGCAAATCTTTCATTGGCTTTGGAACTGAAAGCATTTAAAGCATGTATCTGTCGAATAACACTAAATGCAAAATGTATCTTTAAAAGCGAGTTCTGAGCAGCGTGAGGTGGTATTTAGGCTGGGGTTTTTTTTGTTGTTGTTCTTTTAATTCACTGGATGGAACAAATCCTTCAAGACAGCTGCTGAAGTTTACTGTATGTAAGTGTTAGATGATATGTGTGTCACGTGGTTACGCTGGTCACTAACGAATGGGTGCCGATGTTTCAGTGGTACAGGGTGCGTTTGAGGCCCTGTGGGGCTGAAAGATCTGCATTTTTGTTTCAGGGACTTGTTGGATCATTTCCTACATGATAAAATAAGCAGTTTCTACACTGTGGTGTCACGTTGTCAACGTTGTTCTTGTAGTAGGTTATTTAAATGCTTTCTGTTGATTAAAATAACAAATGTACTGACCATGTTCTTTTTTGTTAAGGGATCAAAAACGATTTGTTTATGCACAATGGCAGGTTTATAATTTTAGTTTTGGGGTCTGCTACAATATGCTTTAATGTGCAAAAATCACATTATTTTTCCTCACATTCTACATTGCCACAGGATCTTTTTTAACCTTGAAATACTGAGTTTTAGTCTCTTTAAGGTGTCCTCCAAAAAGCCCAGTCTGCTCTGATTGGTCAAAAAAAGTGACACTGGTTAATCCTACATAGCAGGTGTGTGTTTTAGTATCCAAAGCCAAAAGGGCAATACATTTTCACTTCTCCAACAAGGTTGTTTTCAAAAACCTGCCAGGATGCTGTTCTGTTTTGTTCTTAAAGTCCCTAGAATCAGTCCACTTACAAGCAGCGAATAAAAAGCGATATGGCCTTTAAACTCCTCTCATAAGCGTGTTCAGTGTCAACACTGTAAAAACTAGCACTGATGGTATAAAAAGGCAATGTTTTAATTCTTCTCCCTGCAGTGCTCTATGAAGGTCAGCTTTTGACACACCAGTGTTGTAGGTACTTTTGGCACCACAAAAATTGCCATTTTACTCTGTCGCCAGAGCTACTTAGAAAGTGGTATTTATTTTGCTTTTCACGGTATAAAAAGTAATTTTAATTTAAATGAAGGGATTTGTGGCCGTTTTGGTTTTCCATACTTAAGTGAGGAAATGATGGTGGACTGAGAGGCAGCTCCTCATTCTGATTGATGTCGTGCCGAACTAGCCACCAGGCAGGTTTTATGCAAATGTGGTGACGTAAACAAGTAGCAGAAGAAAAGCCTGTACTTCAAATAAAGCATTTCAAGCAGGTATGGTGAGAATAACTCGCTTTGTTGTGGAGTTTGGGCTTCGTAAAATTACAGATCTCTACATTTGCACGCTAAACAACAGGGAAAACCCAAATGGCACAATACCTTTAAGTAAGTGCTCAGGGATGAAGCAGGTTAAACACTGACAACAGGAAAATCTTTGTTTGGTTATAACCAGTCTGAATAAAACAGAACGCACACACGCTCCCAATCTGAACACTTTAATGTGAACACAGGAGATCAGTCAACTGATACAGGTAGCACACATTGAGTCTCACCAAGCCACAGAGAAAAACAACAGTCCATGACACACGAGAGCTGAATGAAGCCAAACAGACAGACGTCATTCACATACTTGTGGAGTGTATAAAAAAAAAAGAACGATAAAACACTTTTATATGGCAGGATGTGTTAACCATCAGTGTCTGGTTGAGGACTGTCTCTGTACTGGTTCAGAAGTCAATTACAAAGTTTCCCCTCAGCGATGTTGAGCACAGAGCGCCGGCGAGTCAGCAGAAGCAGCATGTGGTTGTAAGAGTCTGGAGGCACAGTCAGCAGTGGTAATCTTTAACTTAAAGTAATACAAGGTGAGCGGTTTAACAGTTCCTGTGTTCAGGTCAATGAGAAACACCTCAGACCCACTGAAAAAAAAAAAAAAAAAAGTATCCTCAGGGACAACAGAGGACACACTTGGTGACAGAAAGCCATCAGTACAACCTGGATTCTTACATTTCAAGCTGTTGTGAATGATGTAAAAAGGTGATTTAGTAGTTACGAAAACTACATGTACTGAATGAAGAAGGTGTTTGTAAATAGAGGTGATATCATGGACACCAACATGGAATGGCTTTCACAAATCATCAAACCTGAAATAAAGACATAAGGAATAAATCCTTAGTCCTGATTCCTCGTCCAGGTATTACAAGTTGTGTTAAACAGGCTCACGTGATGGTCTGGCAAATATAGAATGTATTGTGAAGGCAAATGGCTCAACTAGGTTGTTATTTCTTACTAACGGTTGTTGTTAAGGCCACATGGCTGCTAAAAAAAAAAAACTGCCAAAATACCCTGATGAGGAGAGGCACAGCCACAACTAAAGCGAGGGGTCGTGAAGGGTTAGAGGTAATCGCTTCCCCTGTTCTCTCAGCAGAGTCTGCAGGGCGCTAAACTATTTGAAAAAAAAAGAAAAAGAGGTGGCCTGAATTCCAAATAATTTAACACGACCCAAGTACAAATAATCTGCTCAAAGGCTTTAGGAGGGCTGTGTCCATGAGTTGTGTCCAGCAAAGATTGCTCAATGACCGTACAGCGACCATGTGCATACGGCGCTACTGCTTCCTGCACAATGCTGTCCAAGGCAGATTATGGTAATCGTACAAAACAATCTGAAAAATCGAGGGAAAGGAAAGAGGGAAGAAAAGAGAGGAGGATAGGAAATCACATCGCTTTTCAAAGAGAAGCTAACAGATAGTATTTTTTCTTGTTTTTTTTTCCTTTTATAAACAAACCATAACTGGAAAATCTGGATTGTGCACACTGTTTGCTTTCTCCATATTTAATACTTATCAGAACTGCAGGTGCCAACAAATTAAGTGTTACAAATGGGAGGAATGATGCCGTGATTGGAATTTAGAAAGAGAAAATGATACCAGGGGGGCTGATGGACGGAGAGAGCAAAAGCCTAAAACAACACACGATCCAGAGAGAAATCACGGAATGACAGCAAGAAAAGGAAAGCGGGACAAAGCAGAGGAAGACGTAAATGGAATGCGCGAGCGAGCGAGCGGCAAATTAGTCTTTCCAGTCTTTCTTGATAGTGAGGCTCCACTCCCAGGAGAGGTGGTCGTGTTTGTCGTCGTCGGTAAACTTAGACTTGATGTTGTAGGTGCCGCGGGCCAGCATCCCTTTGGGCGATTCCTCCATGGTGGTGAGGAACTCGTATTCCTCGTTTGGTCTGGGGCCGTAGCTGCCCACCATGTAGTCTGACTTGTCAACTGGATGTTAGAAAGAGGAAGAGGAAAGGGATTTAGGAGATTTTTTGAAGATAATATGAACATTATTAGCTCCAGATTACAGAAAGTGCATGCTACTGTCTGTGCTCAGTTAACCAGTTTAGAATTTATTCCTGTCTCATGCATGCACTGATAATAATATGCTATAACAGGTACAGCAAAAAAAGTTCTCCACAAATCTAAATCTATAATATGGTCTGCAGCTTTACCACTTACTAAGTAGGGCCTTTTAACAAGTACTAAATGGGGGTTTCACATCAGGACAATTAGGGAAATAATAAGCACTGTTAATGTTTATTAAACATGAAGTTACAGTCATCAGTTTAGCACAGATATGTAAAACAAGGAAAAAGCAAACTTTGCTGGCCTATTTCTTACATTCTCAGGAGGCCTCTGATCATGGCCTGCTTGTACAGCTCAACAATGAGTTATAACTCAATGCAGAAAGCCAAAGGAAGATCCTGGTAACATGGGATGTCAAAATCCACACAAAGAACTGCAGATTAAGGTAAAATGAAGCCACTGGAGCAGCCTTACCTTTAACTCCTTTCCTGAATGATTGCTGAATGTACTTCAGGCCTGACACGATCTCCTTATTGACCTGCAAATGGCAACATTCATTATATTCTGCTGAACACTTTCACATTTCAGCAGCAGTTTATTGCAACTGCAGTAAAATAAGAAAAACAAAACAGTAACAGCAGTAACTGTCGAAGTGGTGGCTTTGACAACGAGCAGACTCTCGTACCTTGAAGTTGATCTTTATTCTGTATTCAACTCCCTCCTTCAGCACAAATGGGTTCTTCTTGAAGCCTTCCAGGTCTCCTGTCATGGAAAAGCAACACAGTAGAAAAACAAAGTCAAGTGAGAGTAAAGGCTGCCAAGAGATGCAGCATAACATCTGCTTGGAACACTTCCAAGTCCTTTTTTGGGGTTTCAGAAAAGTGCACAGCAGAATAATTGTTCTTAAGAATTTGGATTTTCTCCACCTTGTAGTAACACTAACGACCACCAGGGGGCAAAGCGCCTCAAGAGCTCTGCTGTAGCTCAGTGTGACCACTGGGGGGAGGGAGGCAGGAGTGTCACCAGGAAATGGCTCATTAACCCACTAACACGAGAGTCTTGTCATTTCTAATTAGACTAATGACCCAGCAGGCCATTTGGACCATATCTGCACACAAGGATGGCAGTGATTACTGTTTACAATTAATATTACCATGAGACAATTCTTCCAGTTTGTTTGTATGGCAGCTGCCTGAATGAGGCTTTTCCCTCTGTGTGCTGAAGTGCAAAATCTTTCAGATGACAACTATACATGATTTGTTTTCCCCTCTAAATTCTTCTGGTGAGCTTTGTTTAGCCTCCCGCCTCACACACACCAAACTTCCATATCTGCTCCACTTACCCTGCAGGTCAAGGACCAGAGGTTGTGGCGCCGTCTCACACAGCAGAGTCATTCGCGTCACCTGAACGTTGGGGGCGCCGGGATCTGAGACTGAGGGGAAAAAGAAGTCACCACATTAAAAATCAGGAACCTGCAAAACGTTTAATATCCCTTAAATTGTTTTTACTTTCAAACACTGAAAGAGTAGGCGTCACCGTTTTATACAGTACCTTGTATAATGATTTACAATTACCAATAAAACATTTTAGTACCTTCCCTATTTCTTCACCATTGTCTAACAAAACAACAATTGTAAAGTGTTAAAGGTGTGTTAAATATGTGACTCTATTGGCTATAGGGCTGTGAGACATTTCTGGACTAACATGGATATTTGTAGCAGCTCTGAAAAACCGCACATGGAAGCCTGACGTTGGTCCTCACTTCTAAGATGGTTTAATTACATGGTACGAGGATCTACATGACTGCTTTTCAGTTAATCAAAGTGGTTCAACAATTGAGCCTTCACCACAAAAGGTTTATCTCGCAAAACGCCTGCTTCCGAATCAACCGCTTCTTAGAGTATGTGGTTAACTTGTGCCAATTTTGTGACTGAACAACAAAGTCAGAACTTCTGTTTATTAGCGGTTTCCAAATCTTTCACAATCTGATCTTTTCATTTCTACTTTACCAAAAAGGATCTGGCTCAACTTCTTCATTTGTTCAGTTATTCGAAGCTTCTGAAATGAAAAGGACTTCTAAATGTACATACGGAGACTGTTGTTCCAAAAATATCTATACTGTTACCAACATACTGCATGAGATCTATTTAGGATTTCTTCTTTCCGTTATGACGAGCATACCTGGTTTCACAGTTGTATGAAATATTATAGTTATGTCACCGAGTAATGTCGGTGTCAGCACAACTACTACTTCCTTTAGTTACTATCTGGGTGGCCGCTGGGTTAAAACTACTGCAAACAGGCGTGTTGTCATGCCTGTGGTGAATGCTTTCTGCAGTGCCTTAGCAAAGTTTATAGTTTGACACCAACATTTCTATTATGCTTCAAATGTGCACTGGGTCCAAATATAGCTTATCGGTTTCCTTTGCTACTATCGGTCCTGAAAAACTATATTACACGATTCCGATTTTGAACGTGCTACTTTGCCGTGAATAAAATAACCCCCCCTTTTTTTATATATTTTACAAAATGCCATATGGCCAAAATTAAGATAAGGTATACCAACAACAATTTAAAAAAAAGAAGACAAATAATCTGTTTAATCATTTGATGACAACTTTCAGAGTTGCTAAACTGTTTTCACAACAAATAAATGAGGTTCAATATCCTTCTTTATTGACAGAACAAACACACAGAGCAACAACTTTTAGAAAACGTGAAGGATCCACAAAGACACACACATAATACACTTTTAAAGACGTAACCTACAACAAGATTATTGTACTGGTAAATGAAATCAAAATGCATAAATGTCTGCTTATGTATGCGTGTTAGGTAGAATGAGAGTTCCGTTTGTTTTAGAGGTTGATCAGGATGATCAACAACTATCACTGACCTGTTACAACGCCAGCACCGCCCAGCAGTGCCTCCTTGTACTTGCGCAGACTCTCGTCATCTTTGTCCAGCTCCTGGATCTCCTGTAAGCTCTTCTGGGCGGGAGGTTTGTAGTTGACCGCGGAGTCGGCCTCTTCATTGGCTGCTGCAATCGCTGCCAGCTGCTCTGGTGTAGGATCCTGCTCTGCCATGGCGTGCTAATCACAGCAAGAAAGTGACAGCAGAGAGGAAGGGTTAGATGACAGGAATAAAAAGTAATAAGGACTGATGGCAGATCACTTCCCTTTTTACTCTCGCTTTAATTAAATCTACATGTGAAGCCAAACAGTCCTTGGATATTAGACATCCGGTTGCTGGAAGATTATCATGGATTACTTATCCAGAGGGAAACCTCAGTGAACTTTGACCTGAGGGCGCTGGCAGTCTGAACCAGCCGCTCATGTAGAAAGAAACGGTATAAATCAAAGCCAATTCAATTATGTTTGGTGTGACTTGCAACAAGACCTACAAGCTCTACAATATCCAATAAAGAAAACAAGGTACTTTAAAGTAACTTTGACATCTGTCCACAGACCATGCTGTGGAGAGTTTCTGATTTATGTGTACACAGACAGCTGGCAGGTATACTTCACAGCAAACAGCTCTTGATGAAATAAGTCTAGAGACTGTCATGTAGTGTGGGTTTACAAGTGCACACACGCTATCAGACAAAAGCCAGGGCACTCTAGTCCTCACAATCTACCCTGTGTGGAGCCAGTTTCCCTAAAGCCTCAGCAGTGACACACAACAGAGGCCGGTGGTCTAAAAAGCTGATGATTATCTGAGCTCCAGGCTTCTCTTTTCCCCCCCTCCTCCACCACGAGCTGCTGTTAGGCTTCAGCAGAGGAAACAAGTGAAAAACAGCAGAGCTAGCATGGCTACTACACCCAGCTGCCCTGTCACACCACAGTCACTACCGATTAGAGGCGAGGACGCTGATTCTGAGCAGGCGTTGTAGCAGCAAAGCATGAAGATCACTGTCATTTACTGACAATATACAGGTGCTTTGAGATAAGAAAAAAATAAAGTGTTATCCATTCATAACATCTGGTGCACATGTGCTGGGCGAAGCCTGTGCAAAGCTAATCAACACCTGCAAGCTGGATGACGGTATGCTCGTAACACTTGCGTGCGGTCTGTTTACGTCTTGTTCCACCTGCAGTTCTCAAAGAACCGACGACGCAAATCACCCAAATGGTCTCAGAGCTGTTCTCAAAGCCGAAATATACAGAATGTCCTTGTTGAGACAGTGTTGATCCACCAGGCAGAATCAAAATCACAACAGCCACAGATTTTTTTTCACGAAATTAGGAGAAGCGATACTGCAGAGGAATGTCAAATAAGCAACAAAGTCCTCCTTGGGGTCAGTCACGTTTAGTTTATTTATTAATCTGACCTTCTTTTTTTTTTTTGCCTCTGACAAAACATTCCTCTGAGCGAACAAACAAGCACGCCCTCAAACTTCTCATCCTAGATGGTTGCAACATTTGCATGCTGAAAGAACTCTGCTTCCTGCATTACAGAGAATTTAGCCAAGCGTTCATCTACGGTGTCACAATGCACAAAAGACCACATCACAGTTAAAATGACAAGTGTATCGAAGCTACGGCGTTAAAAAAATGCGATCAAATCTACATAACCATCCTAACTAAAAAAAAAAGAAAGACTGTAATGCAAACTGCTTCTCTATTCAACTCTATTTACTCTTGTCATAAAGGTACTGTAAATCATTCACACATTACAATTCACTCAGGCTCTTTTTTTTTCTACTCCAAGTCAGTTTAACGTGGAAGTAAAATGTCACCATAAATCAGCACAGGTAAGCTAACAAATCACTCAAATTCAAAGAAAGCCCCCAGATGATAAATAGAACCAATGACACCTCCTGAGACCAGCTTCACCTGCTCAACACAGGAGGATACACTAAAAACATACACTCAGACAAAATGTTCAATCTGACTAATAACAATAATTCACACGACTGCAAACAGACAACACAAAAACCGGTTTGCTGCTCTGCCTCCGAGTCCAACTCTCGGCTCTATTGTGCCTCCATATACAGTTGGGTATTGGCCAAGCAGGAACTGAGAACACAGCAGTGTTTTTTTGTTTTTTTTTCCTCAAATGGGGCCTCTGTGTTCCCAATAAAAGCACAAATTCCTTTTCTGCCAATAGTGTGTTTTGGCTGGTCAGCTGTGTCAGAGTGTTTGGCGATCGGAGCGAACGAGAGAAAGGAAAACAGGACTGGATAGCACAGTGATGCGGTCATATCATTCTTTGACTATCAAGAAACAGGTTGTTTTTCTCGCTTCCTCTACTCGACTCTTGTTGTACTCCTTGTGACTCCCTTGCAGCGAGCTGCAGAGCGACTGCAATATGCCAAAATCATCACACAGGACTAAGTGCTCAGTCAAATAAAACTGACATGTTTCTCCTCTGAAAACTGCTCTGAGAAGCACTTCAAAACTTTCCCTTTCATAACCTCCAAATGTGAATTTTGCTCGGTTTGTTAATACACAGCAGAAGAGAGTCCACCGCTGCGCAATATCAATCAGAAGTTTGTCACCTTACAGTAACGGCAACAGTAGATTATTTGTACTAAAAATCTAAATCTAACAGTTTAGATTTGATGTATTAAAAATACAAGCCCCACAGTAGTAACTCAATGCAAAAAACGTCAGCAAACCTTTCATCGGATTCACATCTTTTTTTTTTTAAATTCATGACAGTCTCAATCCTCCTCAACACGGAGGACACCGATGTTGCTCAAATTTCTGAGGAGATTTTCTGTCATTTGTCAATGACACATGTTTCAGCTGTCCTTTGCTGGAGGGGTTATGCTGCTCTACCTTACTCTTCAAAAAAAAAAAAAAAAAGGTGTGTTCTACTGGATTCCAGTCAGGTGACATAGTTTTTACTTTGTCCTTTATAAACTCTTGTGTAATCTTGGCAGCGTGGTTTGAATCATCATTGTGCTGGAATATCTTTTATCTGTCACGGATCTGGTGACTTGTCAGTAAATCTTCTGGTACATTCATCGGCATTCCGTATGCTATTTATAAATGTCAACACCTTTTGCACTCATGCTGCTCATGAGTCATGAGTCTCATCTCAACCAAACCGTTTGCTCCCAATATCCAGCAGGCCTCTTGTCATGTTCTTTAACAAAGTTTCATCCTGCAGGATTGTGCCAAAGGGAGAGCCGGGGCGTTATTTTTGGATGCCGTTTGCAGGGATTGATGTCAAACAACGCCCTTAACACTGTCTGAGCTGTCACAGAAACCCCAATTTCTATTGATAATCCCGGTACAAAGTCTGAAGTGCTCACCTGTCTGGTTTTCAGAGCTAGATTGTGTAAGTTGTGAGCTGTCCTGGCAACTTTTTCCATGTTTCATGATGCAGACATGCAGGAAGACACACCCCATTGGTCCATAATTAAGTTGACCGGTCAGTTCATATAGTAAGGCTAATTGGAAATTCACAGGATTTCCAACATGTGTATCACAAGTGTATTTACTTTTACTGCATTGCGTTTCTACTGTGGGGACTCTATTTTCAGCAAAGTGTTTCTAAAGTATTTATTAAGAAACTTAATTGTATGGCAGCATGTGTGTAAGAACTTTTGCTTCCTTAAGAGTTTTGTTGAAATATGGTGGAAATAATTTCAAAAACTTGTCTCAAGTCGTATGAGTGCATTGGCTGATCAGAAATATGACCAAAATTAATGCAGAGAACTATGTTGACTCACTGTATTGATTCAGGCTGTATTCATGTCTTAGTGTGAATAAGCCACTGCAGTTTCCCCGAGGTCTTCCACTGTCAACAACACCGCATTTACCAATGTTAGCACGAACAATTGTTTCCAAGTGTGTTGTGCAATGTCTGCAGACAACCACATCACTGAGAGATGCCATCTTAATCAAGTATGAAATTGTTGATTCAGCAAATTAAAGGCCTACTGGCTCCACAAAATAGATTACTTTAAACAATACTGACATCACCACCCTCATAATGATACCCATTTTTTTCTGGCTAGAACAATGGGAGTTGTGGCTAAGTGGCTACATACTAAGCTGACAGGAAAAAGCCCTGTCATTGTTAAGCCTGCTGGGAATCAACACTGAGGTCATGGGATCAGGCAAACAAACTCTGGATGTGCTGGCGAACCTTTTCACCTCAATCTCCTAACCTTCACCTGCACAGTCCTGCATGCAGCTCTCTCCCACAGGAGGATAATCAGTTTGCTTGGCTGGACTAAGCAGCACAAATTTACAGAAACACAAGGCTCGGCAGCAGCTGAGGCTTGAGATTAGGCCTGTTCCTAAGCAACAACGCTGTAAGCAATACGATTATTGAAAGGTGGGATTATGGTTAACAAGGCATTCAGGGACAGGAGAGGAAAAGTGTTTGGAGGTGTCAGTGCTGAGAGGATTCTCTTGAAAAGAGTCATTAGTGCCATCGAGATGTTACTGAAGATAGCTAATCAGGGACCAGGGAATCCCTGAGGGATGAGACGGGCTTTATGAGTGGGCTGTGTGGTCGGTGAGCGAGGTCAGTGTAGAACTGGGAGGTACTGTGAATGATAACGACACTGACATAGTGACAGGAAATTAGATAATGTTGGGGAGTTTTGGTTATCATAACAGTGTGATATATATCAATATAGTCGTGTAAAATGCTTGTTGCCTATCTTTGAGGCTGCATTACACTTAACTGATGAAGCATTCTGTATCAGACTTTTAGCTTCATGAAAAAATGCAAATCAATTTGAAAAAAAAAAATGAAACTCACAAATACTATAGAAGTTAAAAAACTTCCAGTAAAAAAGGTTCTCATTTACATTAAAAAAAAACTATCAATAAACTCAAAAGTCATCATTTTACATTAAACTATGAAAAAGCTGTAAGTCACAATTTGGGGTTAAAGATCATTATTACCGAAACAAGCTTCAAGTCAATATAAAGAGGAGAAAGATCTGAAATAATCATATGAGCTGCGCTGAGAGTCATTTGTAATGCAACAGATGCTTTGTGTTCTTCACTGCAGGTCTGCGGCAACACAAGACGAGAACCAACTAAAATATATCAAAGTGTACAGCAGAAAAAAAACAAAAAACTTGCAAACTGGAAACCCTGAATGTATCGCTGCTCAGCCACGTCAATACAAAGTTTACAGCTTCTATTCTTCCCACAACTGGAATCTCAGAAGTATTTAATTAGCAAGTTTCTCCAGTGATAAGGCAGTAGGCATATGGCAGCCAGACTGACCAAAACAGGAGTTTTGTTAAATACAGCTGCTTTACTGATAAATCGAGAAGTGGAAGTCTTAAAGCTCACACTTTACACCCTGAACTAATGTAACATGGAACAAAGTACACATTTCCCTCAGAGACCACGACAGGACATGAAGTGAGCGAGAAACCTTTGCGAAGTGACATTTAGCTCCTGGCTTCACCTCTCTATTGAAGGTGTCGCTCACAGATCTACAGCTGCTTTGATCCTCTCTGGTCTCTGTTAGGAGTCTCTTTCATGCACCACTCAGTGAACCTGAGACCTTTGGCTTTGTCCTTTTGACCCACGCGATTTTCCTGTCATGCTGCTTTAATAGTAGCTTATCAGGTACAGGGGCAGTGCTCATTTTCATTCCTTTGCTCACTTTAAGTTGTACCGATAAAACGATTCTGCAACCGGAGCTGTCGTAACGCCCACATCCTGTATTCAGCACCTTTGAAAACACACTGAAACACTTGTCATGCACACAAATGATGAGAATTTCATGCAAATTAAATAACATTTGCATCAAGCTTTAAAACTGTTCTTTGCACTATCATCTTTGTGTTTATCTTAGTTTCTCCTCAGTTATCTGAGTAGAAAGGAGTGTTTGAATAAATCAATATATTTTTAAACTTAAAAAAAAAAAAGGAAAAAAGATTAAGGAATGCACAATATAAGGTACAATATGAACACGTGTCTATATGGTGCATCTACATTATGCCATTGCGTATAGCGTATAGTTGATGTAAGACTGACTAACAGCAGCACATTAAGTGGAGTGAGGATGCGTTGCATGTCAGGCTGAAACGAGGCCCTTTTGTCTGTCAAGAACTTACTGCAAACTTCCTCTTTGAAGCGAGACCTAAATGAATCATATCCTTTAGCGCGCTAAACCACACCACTGCACACTTGAAGAACAACTCATCATCTTAATGCTGATCTATAATGATAATCCTAACTACCATTTTTTGATGTAAGGTATAAATGCAAAAGGACTGGTTGGATGTTATGTTGGTAGATAAAATCCTGCTGGTTCCACCAAGATGAGGATGTAGCGCTAAACATACAAACACTTTGAGGAAGTGTTGCACTAAGGGTTCTTGGCAGAGCTGATGCAATGCAGAGGAACCCAGTCTTAACAGAAATATACAAGGACGTGAAAAAAAAAAAAAAACTGGAATGCAGAGAGATGAAAATTAGGGAAGGAGCAGACTAGTAAATGTGTTGTGGGTTTATGTTTATTGCTTAAATGAAATCTGGTGGCCAAAGAGCTGTTTAACTGCCAAGAGAAAGTCTGCAGCGTTTCACAGACATCGGGTACGTCTACAATGAAGATTAATCTGGCCGAAAAATAAAACGAGCAACAGCGAGAGGAGGCTGTGAGGGATAAAGAAACAAAACATGACTCTATCCCAGGAAGAACCAGAACAAATAGGAAGCTTTAAAAATAGCCAATGAGAAATCCCTGCGTACAGCAGCAGGAAGCTGCGAGTGAATGGGAGAGCCAAGGTGCCAGCTGAAAGGTCAGGGCTTATTCCCCTGCTCGACAGGAGTTTCAGCAACATGCCCAGATTCAGTCTGCCTCCCTGGGCAACAGTCTCGTTGGAGTTAACACACTCTACACAATGCTGGATTATGGCTGCATGAGGGTTTTCTCCAGGGACCATGTTATACAATAGACCGTGTGAACATGCTGCAGGAGAATCCACCACAAATGATTTAAAAAGCAAAATTCTGGAGCAAAAAAAAAAAAAATCTAAAATTGGAATTGATGCTGTTGACAGACAGTCCTTAATAAAAAGGACCACCATATCTGAGTGAAGCAGCTTCTCAGGGCTGCTGTTGAAGCTGAGGAAGGCTTCGCTCTGGCTGAGGAGGACCAGACAATGTGAGAAGGAAAGACTGATACTAGCACACAGAGTTCTGTGTGGAGCGGCTGGCGAGCATCCCTGCATCTACTCCCCTGAGAAGCTCAACTAAAATAGGAGAGGCCTTGGCCGTGATCTGCCGTGGTTGGCTCAGAGTGACCACTAGAAAGTGTTGAGCACGGATAAGAAAGGATGGTGATGATATAATACACAAAAACCACATTGTAACCTGCAGATTGAGTATTTTACTTGATTTAGCAATTTAAAAAGTGAGAAGTACGAGCTATTTCGGACAACATTTTACAGCTTGAGCTTTTGCTTTTTACTCTTTACTGCTTACTGTGAGCTGCCACACACATGCTTGAAGATTCTCAGGGAAAAAACACAATAAAAATGTCACACATTGACCCTTCATTGTTCAATTCTAGCTCTTTAGGTCTACCAGCTTAACCAGAGAGGAAAAAGAAGCTGCAACATTAGACATCCGGCCGCCACTGCAGGGTTGTACATTTTTTTTCAACTGAAAATGAAAAAGTTCATGACAGAAACATACTATTAGACAAGTTTCTCCCAACTTCTACAAGGGAAAAACACAGATTCCCCTTAGGCTATTAATCTCTCTCACACACACAAAGGAAGGAAAAGGAGGATTCACGGGTTGGGTGATCTCTCAGAGAAGGCAGCAATTGAGCCAAGCACACGGCTTAACTACCACACAGGAGTTCTCGGCCACTGGAAGCTAATTTGATGTCGGTAAATGTGATGTAGGTGCACTTGACTGCGGGAGCCGTCAAAAAAAAAAAAAAGAAGCCAAAATGGAGGCTGGTTTTCTGTGTGAGCCAATTCAAACTGAAAGACAGCTGAGTTCCAGGAAGTGGCAGAAACTGTTCCTCATACGGCACATGATAAGTCGGACACGTTGAGAAAAGTTGATAAAAAAATTTTGCTCATTTAACTGAACTTTCGCTTCGCCGGTCAATGCATCGGTTCACTGCGTGTGTATTTAAGCGCATCGGATGACATTTTAGTTAGCTAACGGTCAACACAGGCAGCTAAAACTAGGCTCAACACCCGGAACTTCACAACTACCGAGCTGCTACACCCGTCACCGAAGGCGGTTAACTTTATAACTAACCAATAACTACTTTGAGACATTAATATCGCGGTAACATGATAAAAGCATGTAAAAAAAAAAAACAGAAAACAAAAACAAATTCAGAAAGTTTAACAAAATGCCACCCTTCAAAAGTCACGTACATGCGCCAAGTTAGTCACTATTTCCGTATCAAGTGCGGAAACGCGTTAGAATTTCGCCATAGCAGCTTGTTGAAAGGCTAAAACTGGTTATTCGAAGAGTTTATGCAGTGTTTTTAATCAACTCTTACCGTTACAGTGCTTGCTGGCTGGGACAGTCTGCTGTGAATGAGAGTGAAGTGAAGCTGCAGGAGGAAAATCTGAGCCAAAAGCCGCTGACAGACACCACGTCCGGCCCGGCGCCTTCAAAATAAAAGCAGGCTTCAATCGGGATACACAATTAAATTTAGAAAATATAAATTCAACACGTTTTTCTTGGGATACATCTTCCAAAAGTCTTCTTTACGATATTAATTTAATTTCTTTTTTTTTTTTTTATCGCTGTTTACTGAAGTAAAATTTTACATTGTATTACTTGTATTTCTGCCCCTTTATATTTACACTTACTTACTTATAGCATTAAGTCATTTTTGCTACATGCAGTGATTTTTGTTTATGACACATGTTCTGTCCTGTCATGGCTTTTGTTGGTTTTGAATAAAATAAATAAATACATTTAAAAAAAATGCAATGTTCTTCTATTACATTCCTTCTGTCTGGAGTTGGGAGAACAATAAAGTCGACTTGACTTCAACTACGAAAACCTAAACGGAAGCTGTACGTGTTCTCAAGTTCAACTTTTTACATCCGACCAAATGCTTCTAGAAAAAAATGCGCTGCGACAGGCGCGGACTTGTAGTTTTTTTTTTTTTTTTAAGGCGATCTGGACATTTTACTTTACACTCTGTTCATTTGAGGTTACTTTTGACTCATTCATAGTTCACCTCCAGAACATCGACACATGAACTGCAGGAGTTTCTATCCTGGAGAGTAAAACAGTGCAGGACTTTGTAAGTCAAAGGCGTGGCGAGCAGGTCCTGACTAAAGTACATTTCAAAACCCAGCGGGCTGAAAAATCAAGTTGGTATTACTGTCGATCATAATGAGCAGGACGCCATCTAGTGGCTGTATTATAGCAGTCTTTTACAACTGTATACTGTAGGCTGAGCCTTGCTCTGAACCCATCTCCCAGTATTATCTGTTAATAATATATATGAAAAGTATAATTCATCAATCTGCTGTAAAGCAGCTTTTAAGATTCAGATGCATGGCCACTTTTCGGTTTGTGGCTTTTATTGGTTGCCGCTTCACAAATGATTCAGTGTTTTATGTTTAACTACAAAGACACAAATGTTTATTCTAAAAGATTAAAACCCCATCAATCATATATATCAGCCCTTCACACTGAGATATTGCAGATTAAATCAAAAGCTAAACCTCAAGCTCTCAATTTTAATAAACTTGACTTCAAACAATTTCTAGTGGTGTCTGCAGATGTGTTACTGTTAGATACCAGGCATAAAACACAAAACTACAAGTACATATGAAAACAGAAACAGGACAGTTCATTTGGTGAATATGCACTGCAGGTTTTTATTACAAGTTTCATTTACTACAGGGTAGAAGAAAGAACTGGGGAAACCCAATTCTACAACCTACAGCCAAAACCATTTTCATCAGAAAACAAAACAAAACAAAACAAAAAAATACTGGTAAAAAACACTTTGGAGCATTTAAAAGAAGAGGTTGGAACAATAATTTCAATCACATCAGAAGACAACCAAGTGTAAAATATTCTGCACATCTGTAACTACACCCTTCTGCTGTGCGGACAGGAAGGGACGAGAACAAGGAAGAGCTTGATTTTTTTTAGCTGGTGTCCATCTGAGAAAAGAACAAAAGAGTGAAATCAGATAGCTGTCAAAATATCACTGTTTAGTTGAGAACAGGCTTCTTATTGACAGATGAACATACCCTGGCATTATAGGCGTCTAACTGGGCGTCGAGCTCCTCTGCTGACAGCTGTTGCTTGCTTGTGCCGCCGCCGCCACCACGGCCGCCTCGCCCTCTTCCTCTGGCACCGCCTGCACCGCGCCCTCCACGGGCTCTCTGCATGCTTCCGAAGCCGCCGCCACGATTTCTGTTCATGCCACCGCCGCCTCTGTTCAGACTGAATACAAACAGGGTATCACACACGGCGTCCACAACGTTTTTGGCTCAGATTTCTTGAAATTATAAATAATAATTTTTTAAAAAAAGAGACAAAAACACCCTCTTACCCCTGCATAGGTCGTCTCTGTGTGTCAATCTGTGATGTGACGAGCTGTATGTTCATGGGCCGCCCTAAAAAGAGACACAACTCTTACGACTTTTGCAGGATTGTGGCATAGTAGTAACAGTCAAGTCATTTACCTGACCAAAAAAAAGCTCAAGTCACTTAGCAAAAACAGAATGAAGTCACATTAACCAAAGATGGCAGAAGCAGTTAAAATGTACGCAGTTATACTTCAAAGCAAGAGTGGCATGGAATTAGAATTTGAGACGCACCATCAAGTGGAATGCCGTTGTACTGTTTCATGGCCTTGAGAGCATCTGCCCTTCTTTCAAAGTGGACATCTGCTGTACCGAGGCTTCTTCCTGATCGGTCGTAATGAACTGCAGCCTTTTTCAGTGTCCCAAATTCAGCAAAAAGTTCCTAAAAAACAAAAGGCAATTTCTAAGTCTCTATGCTCCACACAGTTTAGGACACTAACTCGAGGCAAACACACACCTGTCACAACAAACAAACTTGTAAACAATGAAATCCCAAGTACCTGAATATCTGCATCTGAGACCCCAAAGTCGAGATTGGAGACAAGGAGCTTCCCTCCAGTTTCCACACCAGCTCCTCCGCCACCCCCAGCAGCGCCATTGAAGTTGCTGTAGCCGTTGTCGAACATGTCGTGCTGCCACTTATCTGGAAGCTGTTTAGGCTGCAACAGACGAAAGAGAACGCACCTGCTGACTTCAGGATCCCCTTGCCTCTGTCAATCACAGAGTCCACACGGCTGGGTGTTGGGGCAAGCAGGGGCTCCACTTCCAACATGGCCAGGGTGCTCAGCTCCCCCAAGAGGGTCCCCCAAAAGTTCCCTGCCCACCCCATCACTACAAGCAAGTGAATCAGTTCAGACAGAGAAGGACATACACAAGACAAACAACTTAACTATAAAAGCAAGGGGATGTGTTGTCTATCTGCTCTATTTACCCATACATTGGAATTAAAAAAAAAAACAAAAAAACATGGCCTAGCTGCATCTGCTTAGTCTACATATGCATCTACTATTCAATGATTAAATCATAATGGAGCAAATATATTTAGTCATTCCAATCCCACCCACAATTTCTACAATAAACCCTGAAAACTTGCCAGACTAGCTACCAATATTGCCCATTGTTCTCTTGCCATCTGCGCCTCCACCACCAAAGGCCTCCAGATATGATCCTCGGGTACACAGGGGGTCGCCATCTGAAGCAGCGTTGCCTCCAGCGTTGCACCATGTTTCCTGGCCCGCCCAAGAGTTCTTTACCAAGCCACGAAAGGGGCTTTCATGAAGGGGAAGTGTCCATATGATGTTGGGGATGTAAACAATTTGAAAAAGGGCCAGCTATCCCCTCTATGCGAGCGTGGATTATCTGAGCGTCCATTTTGAGACCACGCCATTTTGACCGGGGCTTTGTTTGTTTGGTTTAGATACTCATTCACACTTAGGGAGTGAAGATCTGACTTATATGAACAAATATCGGGGGGTTGAAGTCCACTGATCCATCCACAAGCAACAGCCACACTGGTTGAAAAGCCACCAAACAGGCCTTGTTGTGAAACCCGCCAGCCACTCCCGAACAAAAGGCCGCCTGGACGCTGCACCGGGACTCGGGACAAAAACTATGCTTCCAAGGGTAGTAAAAAAAATCATTTGCGGATGAACTTTCTCGATGACGTGGTTTCCTTTGACCATCAATTTGACACTTGAGGTGGAAAGCACTGTTATTGACAGTGGACGACTAGCTCTAATTTAAGGTGCTGGATTCAAAATGGCGCCGCCAAGGCCTTCGAGATCCAACTTTAGCTAGTTAGCCAACACGGCTAACACAACCGCTCTCTCCAAAAGGCCTCTTCTTGAAAAATGGCGTAACACACATGGGTTGTGGGAGAAGGGACACATTATGCATACAACTTCCAATCATGCTTAACCGCAAATTAGAGAGCTCTCCTCCGAGGGACACTCGGCGGTTAGCAATCATTTTATTCCCATGACTAGCAAGCTGGCTAGAGGATTAGCTAGCAAGCCTACTGGAGAATAGAAGGATGTTACCCAGGCATTTTCAGCTTTGCCGTAGGTTTTTTTCCTTTCTCTGCCAATTCCTCTAACTTTCTCATACCCTGCTGTACGGCGTTGGTCTGCCTCTAGCGCGGCTCATGTTCTGTCGGTTCCTCATGGGGCCGGATCCGCCGCCTCGGCCTCCATATCCTCCGCCGCTGACTCCAAGACGCCCAGGGCCTCCTCCGCGGCCGCCGCCTGAGCCTCCGCGGCCTCGACCTCTTCCACCCCGGCCTCCGCCTCTCTGCTGCCTGTTCTGCTTGATAATGTCGTCTAGAGACATATCCATTTTATCGGTCATTATGCTGCCCCAGTAATGCTAAACTGTCAACGGAATATAAAAAAATACACCCTAGACTCGATTGGTCCCTCTCCCTGTCCTTTCACAGCTCAACGCTCTCTGCACCGACGACAAAACACAATGAGCCAACGTCCGCAGGATATGGACTACTTGCTGCGTTACGTAAGTCACGTACACACGACGTCATTACGTGAAACGCCTGACCAAAACACACACGCACCTTAATTGCTGTACTGATGTTAACGCAAAGGCACTGTTGGATCAACGTTAATTAATACTAATTCAAATTCATTTGCAAAGATTCTGATAATTTTATGTCATTTTTATACCAAATATAAACATTTCCTTATATGGATTAATCAGTTTATCAAGATAGTAACTTATATTAGCAATAATCATCAGCTGAAGCTCTAAAATGAGCATAACAAGAAAAATTACAATGTTTGCCTTAAATTGCCAACATTATGGAATTCTTTCTCGTGTCAGTTTTTGCAAAGTGCATCTTTAATACAAAGTAGTTTTTTAATAAGCTTCATGTAGTTGCATTCATTGATGTCTGATGTGATGAAAACACAGCAAGATTCAATCTGGACAATGTTTATGTAGGATAAATACAAGAGGGAGTAATGTAAAAGTCTTTTATTCAATATTTTGTTTCAAGGCTTAGGGGAGGGGGGTTAACCAAGGGCAGCATATTTGGGGAGGCCTCTACTTAATAAAGTCCATCCGAGGGCAAGAAAACGTATAATAAAAATGTTGGCCTTCTACACTGTATTTTGGCTTCCAAAACTTGCCCATAAAGTGTATATCCAATGTGACCGTTCAATTACTTCTACAATTTATCAATCTATCTTTCAAAATAAACAAACAAACAAAAAAAGAAAAAAAAAAATAGAAGTCAGCCCTTTCACATTTTCCTCCAAAGTCATATAAGTGGTAGTAGTATTGTATTTAAGACTGCAGTCTTTTGTGTCCTGTGGAGCAACAGTTTGTACCTCAGCATTGGATGTCAGCAAATTTTGATCAACAGTTGCATCAGTCCCATCCACAAAACGAATGTACACATGAAGATTTTGTGACTTGGAAAAACATGAACCAGGAGAAGGGAGAATAAGTGCTCCCTGAAATCCCAGTTCTTTTCTTCTTAGCCAGTTGTAGCGGGTAATAAAAGAGATGGGGGTTGCAAACGGTTCCAGAGTTTAGAAATGACATTTGCATTCTGTGTTAGACTGGCCAACAGGGCTAACTTTCTGGCTGACAAAGGGCTGATGGAGGAAAAAGTTCTTGAGGATAACGGGAGGAAAAAAGCGACAGGATCATTGTGAGAAAGACTAGGACTTCTTGGAGTCCTGTGTGTTGCGTTTTTTGAGGTCACTCAGGTCCACTGGTGTGAAAGCTGCAAAAGCAGACAGAAACAAGTTGTTAACTGGCCGGTGCTTGACTGATTTACTCATTTACTGTAACATACAAATAAAATCCACTTATTAATTACACTGGTACTTACAATGTAGGTTAGGATTTGGGTTCTTCTCCACATACTCCTGTGGTCCACGGTCATTACGTTCACTATTTTGTGTTGATCTGATGTCTCTGAGCACACACTGCCAGGCTGGAAAAGATTGAAAACGACAAGACAGTGTTACATTTAGGAAGTCCTGACTTGAAGAGATGTTAGTAATCACATGATACGACACACTGACTCAAGGCCAATAAGTAGTTTATCTAAATGAGGGTGAAACATGGGTCGATTAAAAATCCAATCTCACAACATCTGAGCCAGTGTGGTGGCATTTGGTAACTTACAAGGCATTCGTCAGCATTTTTCAGAATAAGTGCTTCAGTGCCAAAGAGGCCAAATAATGTTATGCGATTTATATATAAGCACTACTTTTAATGATGTTGGCTGATGTGATGATTGACGCATGATATAAAGTTGGTCTGTAGTTATTAGTGCTAATCATTGCCCAAACATGTGGGCGATGATTAGGCATTAAAATTTTCTCAAGACTTAAAAGGTCCACTGTGAAAGTTTTGACTGCTCTTGGCACAATAGTCTTATTTTGTCAGTGGGATCCTAATGTTTTTTAATAAATTAGATGCTTCAAGTGTTTGTTAGAAGTGAAGGATATACACATAACTACTGTAGAGTTAACAATCAATGAAAACATCCATCCACTATATATACACCGCTTAATCCTCATTAGGGTCGCGGGGGGGCTGGGGCCTATCCCAGCTGACTCAGGGGGAAGGCAGGGGACACCCTGGACAGGTCACCAGTCCATCGCAGGGCTGCACTTAGAGACAGACAACCAAGCACACTCACATTCACACCTACGGACAATTTAGAATCACCAATTAACCTCAACATGTTTCTTGGATCTTGTGGGAGGAAGCTGGAGAACCCGGAGAGAACCCATGGGGAGAACATGCAAACTCCACGCAGAAAGATCCCAGTGCCCCCACCGGGACACGAACCGGCGACCTTCTAGCTGCAAGTCAACAGTGCTAACCAACTGCGTCACCTTGCAGCCCTCAATGAAAACATGACTGGTGTTTTTTTTTTTTTTTTTTTTTTTTTTTTACAAGAAAACAAGCAAAAATACTCATATAGACGCATAACACACATTAGGGCTGAACAATTAATTGATTTCAAATCCAAATCATAATTTAAAACAGTGCAAAAAAGCAGATCGCAAAGACAGAAATTTGGGCCTATGATATGCAGTGTGTCTGACCCAAGGGTCAAACTGTTGTGTAACTAGTTTTACAAATGTCTGCTGTCCTCCCTGTGTGAGTCTGAGTTTTGATGGTATCTCACGCGGTCAGGCTCCATCACATGTTTTAAATCTATTACACAGTGAGTACTTAACTGAAGAGTGACTTTAAAAAACACAACTACAAATCCAATTGAAACTGAAAAGCTGTTAGCAAAATCACAATTAGATAGTTTTCCTAAATCCTTTAGCCCTAACACATACGTAGAATTAAAAAAGAATAGTTCCTTCAGCTTTGCAAACGAAGACAGACTCATTACTGAGTAGACGGAGTTAGTTTTGTGTGGCTTCTTGCAGTGCGGAGAGGGGAAGCTGACTGAAAATGGCGAAAATGTCCTTTGTTGATTTCAAGTCACACCCTAACATTCAAGTAGGCACATAGCAGGTCGTCTTGCTCTGTAAGTTGTTTAACTTAATAAATATTACATTGTTATGTTTAGGATCCAATTCTATATTAATTAACGTAACAGATGCACAGTAAAAGGATTTTTATAAAAGCAAACGCTATGGACTTTTAAAGAATGCTAACAATGTACCGCAGGATTAAATTGATATGAGGCAAATTTTTTCTTTC
Source organism: Stegastes partitus (assembly GCF_000690725.1). Classification (NCBI taxonomy): domain Eukaryota; kingdom Metazoa; phylum Chordata; class Actinopteri; family Pomacentridae; genus Stegastes; species Stegastes partitus. Next base: position 642,448 of record NW_007577774.1, read on the forward strand.
TGAGTGTAATAAATTCGACTGACAATTTCCTCTCAAATATTTACATCCGAGATGAACACAATGACAAGGACTGTGTTTGCATGCTGCACGTTGCACAAAGCGATCAAAGTTCTGACTTACACAACATGCAGTGTTCAGAATCTTTTGTTAATGAGCCTGCAGTTATCACCGTAATTGATTTACAGCTGAGTGTCACTGAAGAAAAATGTTCTTATCTGAAAAAAGTACTCTTGTTGTTGTAGAACAGCAAAGGATGAGTCAGTCTTTTCAATAAATCCTTCCTTAACTCAAGTGGGCAACCATGTGCAGTGATAAGACAGGAAATGCCAGAGATTCAACATTAAAGATCTAAACAAGTCAAAGTTTATTTTCCTGTGGCAGTTTTTGCAAAGGTCAGTAACTTGCAGAGATAAATTAAGACCAAAGGAGTTTCAGTTTTGATGAGTCTAGCAATAAAATCTTTAGATCAGTCTGACAGGTAATTCAACACATCACTGTCAGATGGCATACTTACTATCATGTATAAAGCGCACATTTTCTTCATGTGCTGGAGTAAAAAGCTCCCCACTGTTAGTAGGGGATCGGGGGCTTGAAGTCCGCTTGTAACTATTCACCATCCTGGGAGCTGATGAGCTTCACAAACATGAAAACACAAAAATTAGCAGCAGAGCAGACACTTATTCATTTAAAGTCCTGTTGTCATGGTTTACTACAAACTAAAATGAGGATTCTTCTGTGTCTCAGGCCCAACATAGAACATACCCAAAACTGTATTTTATGAAACATGGTCATTATTAAAACTGGCCTGTTACTCACTGCACTGGCACTAAAAGTATCGTAACTTTTTTTCAGACCTGGTCATTCTGTTTGCAGTCTGTACTCGCTCCTCGCTCCTCTGTGGTGAGTGGATTTGAAGGATACGAAGGTTCAAATCCTCAGCTGAATTCTGACAATGATAAACAGTGACAATATAAGCATTCCCACATGACACAAGAAGTCAGTTTCAATATTTTACAGTTACATCTAAGCAAACATACAGCTTTGGCAATAGAAATCAGACCACTGCGAGGACCATTTCCTGCCTTTACTCGAGCCACACTATGTTTTTGTCTCTACTTTGTAACAGACAGCTGCTTTGCCATTTCCGAGCTGGTTAGCAATGGCTCTCGCACTGTTTCATGTATACGAATCATGTTGACTGTCTTCTCATAATTATGCAATTCTCTTTTTTAAGGCACTGTTGAGTGGCAATTTAGTTAATAACATCTATTAACTTTACATATGTGGCTTATGCACAAAATGATAGCGACTCAAAATGTTTTGAGCCATCTTGTGCAAGTTAAGAAATATTTTCTGTTTCAACACATCACATTAAAAAAAAAAGTATGTATTGAATTAAATCTGTACTATATAGATGCACCCACATACTCTAACGCTTGTATTCATAATCATAACATACACAAACAATTCCAACTCTCACATAACATACACTACACTTTACTTTCACATTCTCTTTACTCCTCATTATTTATGACTCTTTTCTAAAGTAATGTGTTATTACACAGCCTTGCAAAACTTTCATTCTGCATTTTCCCCACCCATACTGTACGAGCATATGACCCATAGAAAGTTCCAAACCTTGAATCTCTTCAATTACTATGGCATTTTACAAGATGCTTCTGACTACTATGATAAAATCCAAACAAGGCCTGATGTGTAGACTTTGTAAAGAAAAAGCAGGGGGTCTAATACTTATTCCCAAAGCTGCAGAAGCAGTAGACTACTGAGAATGCTGGTTAGTCCTCATAGTACCACTTCCTAGTCAGCGTCCTACTAGTCACTTAGAATTACTTATATCTTCTAATGAGATCAGGTCACATTCGTAACAATATAAGTAATTAGTCATTAGTGGGGTTAACTAAAGCTAAGGTGCGCTACGTGTCTGAAAAAAGTGCAAATATTGACGTTAGCTGAACAAGGAGCTTTTGTTTACGTTCTGACTTGGATAGCTTCAGTAATGCTAGCAGCCGGTTACAGAGCCGAACCCAGTGCATTAACCAGCAGCTCTTATCAACAAGCATCGCCTCTAAAACACTTTTGAGACATGCATCCCTCTACAGCTGTGACCTGGGGGGCAGCTAACTATAGATTTCCTGACACAATAATTCCAGCTAGCTAACTTTAGCCGTGCAGCTAGCTAACTGCTGATTTACATTGTCCTGGCGTAACGTTAGCTTCAAACAGCTAATATTTCATTAGCGTTACGGCTACAACGTATTAATCAGAGGTATCTCAGCGCAACGACAATATTTCCGAGCTTCCCAGTAAATGAGCGTTCAGATAGCCGACAAACCTTTGTAAAATCGTTCCTTTCGATTTCTTTATTCACAGACTGGGTACGCCGTTAGAGCTGGCTAAAACGTTGCCAATGCCAACCAATCAGTTCCGGGAAAAGACACGGAAGTGAAAGGGCTTCCTCAACCTTACAGCCAACAACAATAACGTTAATAATAACATTATTAATCATATAAAAACTATAAGAATATTAAGAGGAAATAGAAAAAACCCCCCACATTTTTATTGTTATTATTATTATTGTGTTTCTTATTGTCATTTTTGATTGACAGTTCCAATTTTCAAAGCAAAATCAGCAAAACCTGACTGAAGTTGGCAGCCTACCACGCATCCCAGGTAATGTTGTACCATAGACAGCAAGTAGAGCTGCAACTATTAAACTATTAGCTTTTCAATAAAATTAAATTGAATTCAGGTTTATTTATACATCCTTGATTCACAGCATATAACATGTGTCACTTCACATAGTAAGAAGAACACAATGCAAAATTATTGAGAGAAACCCAACAAATGCAACAATTCCCTTTGAGCACGCTCTTTTACAACAGTGGAAGAAAACAAACAAAAACTCCCCTTTACAAGGAGGAAACGTCCTGCAGCAACTGGCTCAGGAAGGAAACCCCATCTGCACTGGCCAGTTGGGATTTTTGGGGTAAAGGGGAGAGAGAACAGGTTAGTAGACAGAAAATACAGAAATAATGTACAACAAAACAACAACAATTTAAGAGGGAGGTGAGGCTAGTAAGCACAGGTGAGAAACGTGCAGCTCTGCAGCCAGAAATACCTGCAGAAAGGACAAACTACAAACTACAGGAGAGAGAGGACAAAAAGTTAGTGACATGCAATGGTGGCGTATTTATGTATTTAGAAGGAAACAATGGAGGCCTAAAGCAGCGAAACTAAGAGATGGTTCAGTTGACCCTGACTATAAGCTGTATCAAAAAGGAAAGTTTTGAACCCAGTTCTAAAAGTAGAGAGGATGTCTGCCTCCTGAATCTAAACTGGGAGCTGATTCCACAGCAGAGGAGCCTGACAGCTGAACGCTCTGGAAACCACAAGTAAACCTGCACTCTGAGAGCAAAGTGCGCTATTGGAATAAAATGGTTCAATAAAGCCTTTAAGATACAGTGGAGTTGCCAACTATTAGCTTTTAAAATGTGAATTTTTTCTTTTTTCTTTCTTTATCATCCTCTATGACAGTTAACTGAATATCTTTTTTTTTTTTTTATCTCTTTCAGGTTTGAGATACTTCTTCCTTGTAATTACATTTACATTTCATGCTACTTAACATTTGACTTCACTACATTTTCGAGGGACATCTGACAGCTTTTCCTTTTAGGATTGAAGTTTTCCACATTGGATAATATAACATTTTTAAACTACAACATATTGTTAAAGATTCAACCGCTGCTTGATTAAATAGAGATTATTTCCTTTAAATTTCCAATGAATCACGAAAAAAAAAAAGACAACAGTTTTTTTGTATCAGAACTTTGTTTTTTCTCATTTTCTCTTTCGTTAATCATCTCACAACCCCTCACATTTATCTGCTGCCTCTGTATATAAAACTGTGTATAAATGAGTTCCAACTTGCAGCAGCTTCAACAGCAACGTGCTGCTGACACACTGATGCTTCACTATTAATCATATAATGATGTCATGAACAACAATATATCAGTCAGAGGGGACTAATCATTACTTTTATACTTACATTACATTTTTGCTGCTAATAAATGTGTACTTTAACTTAGGTGGGATATTCCATGCATGCTGGAGTATTTTTACATTGCTGTGTTACTAAAGTAAAGAGTCTGAATACTTGTTCCACCACTGACAGTAATAATTCTTCACACATAAAAGAGGCCGGCTAAAGAACTTCAGTTGGAAGCGATGATTGTAATATACTTTCATTTTTCTCAAACAACAGCACCTCAGTCATATTTATAAAAGATTTCTTTATTTATGAAAACGTACAAAAATAATTATTAAACAGAAAATTATAAGACTTCAATTGCTAACATTTGTATTTTTACTGCAGAAAACGAAAATATTGCGTAAGGGAAAAATAATGCAGCAGCAGAAGAGCTTGTACAACATAAACTGCTGTTTTTTTTTTGTTGTTTTTTTTTTCATTTCTAACCATCAATATCCATCAAGTATCATTTTTATTTATTTGGGAGATCCTCTTTCTGTCCAGCAGTAAGGATACATAAGTCCTTCTATAAGACACATTCATCTCAGCCCAAATTCTCTTCTGCAAATTCAATATATGACGATAGTTTTGGAACATACAGCTTGCAGAGTGCAACCAAATGACTGCTTAACACCAACACAGCTGATTAAATATTTAAACTAAAATGCTCATGAGGATAGAAATCTAATTTTCTCCAGAAATGAGTAAATATTTGGGCCTGAACTATGCATAGCAAGTGACGATTTTCTGATACAGTGACATGAAATGTGCTACATGAGCAGATAAACATTTACAGGCGCTGACACTGGCAGTATGACAAATATACAAATGCACAAAATAAAGTCCAATATAGTGAAACAGAATAAAGCAATCACCAGAAAAATCTTATTGAAGTATGTCTTTACAGCTATAAATGAAAAATAATAACCTCATAGCAGCTGTTGAAACTAAACAAGCTTGAGGAGTTTTGCGATACAACATCAGTGAAATGCAGCGGCGGAAATGTTCTTGTGCTCGGTTTGGTGGGCATTGTATAATATTGCTTCTCTAAGCGGCTGCGGAACTTATTTTTGTATACTGGGTCTATTTGGCAGCCAGTCACACACAGCCACTCTCAAATAGTTTAGCCAGCTCTGTGCAGTCCGGGTCAATGAGGTCTGCCGGCTTCTCTCCGCTTTCATTCTCTGCTTCTGTGCTGGCTCCCATTGCCAGCAGGTACCTGAGTGGAAAATGAAACAAAACATGATGAAACAAATTACAGATTCAAGATTCTAGTAAAAAACATAAATTAAAACATGCCAGAGTTAATCATTTGTGCAACTACTTTTCAATGGCTATGATTTATTTCACTGTCTCAGCTCTGTGACCTCAGAATAAGGAAAAGTTAAAGTTCTATTAGATTAACATTTTTCTGTTTTAGATTAGTTTTAAGTTTTCTTTTATCTTGTTTCATGCTGAATGTCATTTTTGCCTAATGTGACAGTTCAATTTGGTCGCTGCTTCATGTTTTTTATGCCCAGCGTCAATATCCAGTGCAGTTACGTGACCTTTTATTTCACTTCGAGGAATGTTTCAAGCACACTTGCGTCACAGTCGGTATTCTAACTTTAAGTTTCACATGTGTGTGGTTTCAAATGCCTCCAACTTTTCTATTTTTAAATAGCTGCTCTGGTCTGTGTTCTCTCAGGTTGAAAAGTCATGCGTTACCTGGCGATTTCTGGGTAGCCGTCGCTGCAGGCCATGTGAAGCGGCGTCCAGCCGTCCTCGTCTCTCTGGTGGACATCAGCTCCATACTTCACCAGCATCTTCACCACCTCCAGGTTTCCCGTCAGCACAGCTTCATGTAGCGCCGCCATACCTGCAGCACACACAGCAACATCATTTACTGTACAACATCAAACTATTGCAATCAGAACTGTTGTGGTATTTCTTCTCATTTCAAATATATCAAAGACCTGAAGATACAACTGCTGAACAGTGGTTAGGAAAAGTAAAAGAAACTTTGCTCACCTGAGTGGAAGAGTGTATCCACGCGGACCTTCCTTGCCCTCATGAACCGACCAATCTGCTCCAAATCTCCTCGTCTAACAATGTCCTGGAAGATGATGTCATTGGGGAAGTGCACAGTTCTTTTTGCTGGTGCGACAGGTATTACAGGTGCAGGCTTTTCCTTTGCTTGTGTGCGCTGTGTCGAACTGTACCGAGACCCTTTGCTGTATGAAGGCACGTATGTTGATGCAGCTTTGGAGGTGGACGTGTAATGTGACGGGGTGTAGTATGTGGAGCTGTACTGCGTTGGCTTGTACTTCGATACCGAGCTGTATGAGGATGTGTACAGAGGTGGCGTGTAATGTGTCGGGGTATAGTGGGTCGGTGTGTGGTACGTTGGTGTGTACTGTGAACTGCGAGTGTACGTTGACACCGGTACGTGGTAGTTGTACTTCATCCCTGCCGTGGTTGCGGCTCTGTCTCCTCCTTTTCTCTTAGCTCAGGAGGATAAAGGCGAGAAATCCAAGGGAACACAACAATCCAATGAAAGAGCAGTATCCTTTTGCTCTGTGTCCTTTTTGTCCTCTCCTTGCTTGGCTTTTATCCTTTTTAGTTTTCTACAGCTCCTGCTGTTACTGGATAACACAAGCCCCTTTTCAAATCCTTTGCTTCACTTCACTGTGTCCAAATCCCCCCTTTTTTAGCTTGTGTGGTCATCTTTTTTCTCACCGGCTTCTCCTTTATCAAACAGAAATAATTTGTGGCACTGTACGTTTGCTGTTGCACTGAACTGATGTGGCAAGTGGGAGAGGATCCCTATATACACTCTGTAGGGCTATTTTAAGGCAGAATATCCAGTGACTTCAGCTTAGAAATGAGTGGCTCCTGACCGGCTCCTCCCACTGTATGTTCACAAGCCCACTGACACCGCTCCCACCCTGAGATCATAAAAAATGTTGACAACCAAAATGTTCCCTTTGAGTCTCTCTTGAGGCAAAAATGTCCAGACGTAAACATCCAAACAGCCATGATTAATATCAGCGATAAATATTGCCAGAATAAGAGCGATGTACCTCAAATGCACATGATGCTTGGTTATTTACTTATTTTGAACTATTACAAGCTGCTCCATGCGTCACTTTTCTGCAGGACAAATAAACAGAAACTGACAGCAGCAGCACATGATTTCCGTTTGTCATGTGTTGTTGATGTGTCTGCTCACGTCATATCTCATGGCACAATGTAATCTTGGGTGTACTGGACATTAGAAAATGATTTAATAACATATTTTTTACTTAGTAGTTCTTTAAATAGCAGTTACTCAATGTTTTTACTCAGTTTGTCCATGTTCCTTCTTATGTTCCCTGTTGACCTGCAGGTCTGTCATGTGACATTTCACACGCTTGCCCTTTGCATCATAACTAGTAAAATTCACCCTCTGAAGAGGTTATCTGTGGGACGGTAGTCATGACCAACACGACTAAACATAACCTCTTCCATTAAAAGCCACTGAAAAGTCACATGCTTGCCAGAAATGCAGCTATTTACAAGGCTGAACTTTTATGTATTATAAGTGCACAATAACTTTCACTCCAGGGTGATACACAGTGTTCTTATAAATGGAAATCTTTTTTTAGTTTCCTCGATTGTATGTTCAGTATATTAACAGCCTAAATTTGTGTGTTTGACATTCAAAATGTAGAGATTTTTCTGACCGTGTGACATGTATACGTGTGAATTGTGCTGTAACATCATGGTAGTGGCACCAGCTGTCCCCAGACAGAACTCTAAGATGGGCAGAGCTGGTTATAGCTGGTTCACAAAAAACCTTTGGAAGAAGACTTGGACATTGCATAGATGCTGCCAATCTCACAGAGGAAATAGCATGGCTGCCATGCTCAGGTTCTTGGTTTCCAAACACAACTACAACCACTTCAAGTGTGACCTTGCTCCAGAATGAACTGTGATTTGAAGCTATGCTTTGCTTGTACTTCTACATACTAGAATACTCAACCTTTGATTTTATTTGTAGAATTAATCATTTAAATGGCATTTGCTTATCAGCCTTTCTCTTTGTACACATGCTTATGTGGTTTCAAGACTGAAAATGCAGAAAACATGCAGTCTTCTTTGTGATGTAACAGAAAAGACAGTTAGTTTTGGGGTATTTCATAGCATGTGTCCAGTTTTGTGGGTTATATGACCATGAGTATTCGATCCATGTATCATGACAGGTGATAAATAATTACATTCACTTGTGTTATGAGCTGACCGCAGCTCTAAATGTTGCTGCAAGTTATTACTCATCGCCTTCCTGCGCTGCTGGTCTTTAAACTGAGGAAACAGGCTTAGAGCTACTGTGTAGACAAATTGAGTGTGCAAAGGCTTGAGGGAAAGACTTCTAGAAGCATGCAGCTGTCAGGTTTCACAGCCTGTCACACAGTATTGGAGGGATTCAGGGGAGTCCCTGAGCAATGGTGGCATGGCTTCCAGCTTCTCCTCAACAAAACAAACAGGAACTTCATCTTGCAGGAAAATGTTTGCCTGCTACAGGCTACACTCTTGGACACATGCCACGAGTGAAGTCTCACACCAGCTCCTTGCTATACATAGTGTCAGGCTAGCCTTCGCATAACTACCTGCCCTTTAGGGGGACATGTTATGGTCTGTCAAATTACCAAGACGTCAGAGTTGAAAACATTCAGGTGTGTGGAACATGTTGAACTACAACTGATTTCACCTCTTTGTGGTGTCCTCAGCTGCTTCAGTGTTATTTTTTAGTTGGTCAGTGTGGTCTGAATTATATTGTTAGGAGATATTCTTAAAGCCAACGTGGGTTTGTGACGAAGGTGAGGCTATTCATGTTGTATTTACTCAGTTAATGGCTCCATTAAATGGTCAGAGTATTATGACCCACCATAAATATGTACAGAATCACTGAGTTCTTTTTGGACTGCAATGAGTAAAATAAAAATCTAGTGGTAAAATACTCGACTTTCTTCTTTTTCTGTATTTTTTGGCCTAAAATAATTCAGATTAAAGTATACAGAGACTAAACTGTCCCTGTACACGCTATACTACACTTGGTGATGTAAGTGTTCATTTTTAATGGGAAAATATAACCCACGAGCGCTGTTAGAACTCCCTGTAAATATATAAACTTCTTAACAACAAAACACAAAAGCAGAATGTTTGGCAAATCACTCAGTTCTCTCAGGTTCCCTCTTGCATGATACATTAACTACTTTTTCATAATAAAAAGTGTTGTTGTTATTTTTTCGCTGACTGTGACGTTGTTTGGTGTTGGATCAGAACCAGTTTTGGTGGTAGAACGACAGCTGTTCACAGGTGCTGCATGTGGATGGGGCATCACATCACCAGCATTTCAGGCCAAAACAAACATGTCAGCATGTCAGCCATTCACTTTCATTTACTACAGGAACCCAGCCATTACCCAATGCTAGCTTTATAAAATACATTGAATGGCTGTAGTGTTGTTGTCATCTGAAGTGACATTAACCGTACTTAACCTGTCCTTCCTTTGTTTTGCTTGTGTGTCGTCCACTTCCTGCCATATGTGACTGTTTCACTGTAACCTATCTCACTGAATATAGGCAGCTGCTCAGTTGTACATCATTTCATTGTCTACCAACTCTATTATCTATTGATTTTTGGTGAATTAACAACTTTTTGACAGTGTTTGCCTCCTTTCATGCAAATTTCCCACCAAAACACTTTCACTATTTTGCAGAAACACTGTCGCTTCGTTTAGCTCTGCCCAATACAATTGTGATTGGTGTAAAGAAATACAAGCCAGATCACTTTTCTTATTGCAGAATGATACTAAGGTGCAGCCCATGCTGTTCTGCAGAACAGTCTAGCTGTGCGAGACTAGTTTCATGGTGACACACAGCAGAGAGCCTGAGGTGAAGGTGAAACAGAGCGCAGACGAGAGTAGAGCAGCAACAAAGCAGTAGAAACTTTCACACCAGGCTGAAATGACACATGCAAAGAAAACACTTTGCTTTTGCTGAATGTTCCGGACTACACTTTCGCTTTTGCAGTGTGGTGATTACTCTCATTTTCTTAAAAAATGCAGGGAGGCCCTAGATTGTCAACAGGAGGGACTTACTTGCATTAATGTCCACCATCATCTTTATGTGACCAGGGGGAAAAACAACTGAGGGCAAGTCTCTTATTCACAATACTAGAAAAGATGTAAAAACAATATTTGTCTTATTGTTTTTCCACTGTTTAGGAACTACATTTTTAACATTATGTTATTTTGTTACACAGTGCTGCCCATTTATTGTCACACCCTCATTCCAGGATGGAATTATGACTATATCCGGGATATTCCAATAAGCCGGCTTCAAGATTAGCGTACCTAATTGATGCCAGACAGTGTGTGAACAACTCAGTGAAGCAGATCTCAGGTGAGCAGGTAACTGACAAAAAAACACACTGCCTTCCACGGCTGACCTCGGTGTGATAATCTGCCACGCATGACCGATGCTCGGCCTGTGAGCTGTAACGATTGGCCGACCATGACTTTAAATGGGCAAAAGTTATTCCTGGAATCAATTTTGGGGAACTTCGTGATGAGAAAAAATGGGATTATGACATATGTGTTATTCTATGACAATAAACAGATTGTTTTACTACAGGGAAAAGGTAGAAATGATTCAGACTTCAATATTTTCTGATTATAAACGGGATATTCTATGAAGTGGTATGACAGTAAGTGGGCAGAACTGTATATATTGTGGTGTGTTTTGTGGTATTAACATATACGTTGCACAAAGACAAAGCAGATGCATTAAGGAAAACGTAAGCATTTACTAACAGGCACACCAGATCGGCTACCGAAATATATAACAAAGAAGTTCAAATTACATCACACAAAGAAACCAGATTTTTTACTTTTGACTTTTGCTAAGGAAGTCATTACTCCACAACGATACAATACTGATGTTCAAAATCTTGTATACAACAAATACATTTATTTAGAATTGTGAACATCAGCTTTAAAATATTTACATCTACATTGATTCACGCAAAATGTTTTATGGAACTGAGTTAAAAGATGGCAGTGTTTCAACGTTTTACCTAAAAATAGCCTAAAAACAAACTTTCCAGATCATGTAGTCGACAATTTGTCCGCCTTTAGTCACGCATGTGACTTTGCTGCAGTGTCCGGACGTTTCACTGTGACGTACTCAAAGACAAACAGCTCAGAAGACACAAGGCTGAAGCCAGAACAATGAGAATTTTAATAGTGGCCTGTCACAGAGGCTTATCAGTGGGCTATACATGTTACAAAAAAGCCAGCTATGCATTCCTTAACACTCCGCTTGACTCGCGTGATGTAGGTAAGAGGCAGGTTGGATGTGACTTTAACGTCTAAAAATAAGAGCTGTGAAGCATCCTGTCTGTGTAGAGCATGTTATGAATGCAGGCCGCTATCCTCATAAACATTGTTGTTTAAAAAGGTCAGTGTAACACAAGTCATATGTATTTTTGAAAATTCAGTTCGAATAAGCCATAAGCATGAGTGTACTTTCACAGCTTTTGTTACGAGGGCACAGGGGGTCTTGGAAACGCCAACCATCGCCGCCGATTTTTCTCTGCGTCTTTAATGAGGTTTTACTCAGAGCCTGGGCATGAGGCTTTTTCTCAGAAACCATTTCGCTCTACTGGGTACATGCAATACAACACTGACAACAGGAGCAGGGGTGTATTTCTTAACAGGCAGCATATGAACACTTCACCGCGTTGTGGGGGATTAGTCCCGAGTCTGGATCCTCGCAGGCCCGGCGGGAGATGCTCACTTGGGCCGAAAAAGTGTCCGGTTACGGCACGCGCAGTGGGCAGAAAAAGAGGAGTTGGAATCTAAATCAGGAGACAGTAATCCTCTGTCGTTTGGTGAGAAAGAAGGACACCGTGATGCAGTGGAGCTGGTTCCATCTTGGGAAGTTCAAAGCGAGGCTGCATGAGAAGTCTGGGTCAGCTCCTGGTAAAGGCTGATATTCAGTGTCAGCATTAAAGAATAGAGTGAAATAATTGTGTCAGTAGATCTGTTCCAGTTTTTCTCAGCCCTTGAATTCTCAGGTTTATGGATGCTGGACGAGCATCACATCCCCAAAGTTATTCTACTTTTGTTTTATTCAATAGCAAAGTTAGTTTGGGAGCAACACATGTACTCCATCCAAGTAACTTTTATACCTTCATGGTGAGTGCTTTTTCATTTGGTTGAATTACTTAAAAAAAAATAACAACTGATGTAATAGCAAAAAAAAAGGCCAAATATTAAGGAAGTATGTCAGTTTCAAACACAAATAAAGCTGCTCCAAACATCGCAGCTGAGCTCAATAGCACTTTGAATAAAAGAAGTCCTTCTCTTTACCGTGTTCCTCGGTAGAAAACAAATTCCATTATGTCCTGCAGGGAATAACAACAGCTCTCCCAAGTCATTTGATCCAGCCCTGTGAATTGTTCAGGAATTTCAATTAAACAGAAGCTGACACAGTAAATATCTTCAAGCCTACGAGACGAGATCAAGGGGCGTGAGTCGAATTCACAAACGGATGAGTCTCCACACGGAGCCCAGTGAGAACATTAGAGAAGCCAACACAGAGGAAATTGAGCCATTTGCTGTTGAAAATGAGCCCAACGGCCATCTGGCCCTACATACGTGGGATGACCCTCGTGGTTCCCATGCCTCGGGTCTCTTAAGTTGCTGAAGGCCTGCAGTCATGAGCTCATAGTTTCCATGGGAATTAGTCAATATTTATTAGCACTGGCTGAATAAATATGTGTGATCTAGTATCATAATTGTTAAATAACATGTTTGATCCTTTTCTAGCCTTTTTTTTTAAAAAAAAGAAAAAAAAGTGAGACCCATATAAAATCATAACTTTAACAGCTAGATCCAAGAAACCCTGTTACAAAAGGACCTCAAAGAGTTATCATAGCTTTTTTAGTTAGTTTTTTTAATACAAAGAGGGTTGCAAATGTGATAAACTTAATCATATTTAGGCTAAAAAGAATAATCCAGTACAACATCTTGGAGGAAGTGCAGTAGGCATCACTTTCCTTTACATGAAAGAATTACAATTCTTTTTATATGACAGTTTATTATTTATTGCATTATTATTTTTTTACTATTACAATTATAATTTTACATTAAAAAAAACAAAACAAATACAATTATATCTATTTCAATATCTGTGATGAAGCTTCCTATGGATCCAGATACTTTAAGAATAACTAGTGGACTATTATTATAAATAATTTCTGAGCTATGTGAAAGAGTTGTCTCTGAGGAATGACATTAATCACACGCTTGGATATATGCTGTGTATTTTTACCTTGGCGTAATGGAGCCTATGCAGTGTTTTACATTGCATAAGATGGCGCGAGGCGTTGTTTGAACATTTGTGTATTTGACTTTTTTCCCATGTGCCATCTGGTATTTGAATGACTATTTCTTTTTGTTCCCAGCTGACCTTAAAACTTTAATAAAAAGGATTGTATTGACAGTTGGGTGTCATATAGGACATGGTGGTGATATGATGACAGTAGTTGTCTTTAAATTTCCAAACCTGTTAAACGTGTAATTTGTTAATATCCGAAAAAAATACTATTTGGGAGATTAAATTTTTTATAATATGCAGAAGCAGTAAATGTATGATCGATACATAGAACTTTAACGCTACGGATTCCGGGCAGTCCATGTGAAGAAATCTTATTAAAACTGGATAGGGTGAATTTTGTTTTCTTTTTGTGTGTGTGATTTTCGAAGGTGAGTGACTATGTCTTTAAAACCCAGCTTGATTTATGCACACCAGCCACATTACCTTACATGAGAAGAGTGTTTTGTGTACAGGTGAGCATCTAGAAATGAATAAACGTCTTCTGTTTTATGCACCTAGACTTTCCACTGTGTTTCATGGAGCTTAACATACTTTTAAATCATTAGTTTCCATCACATACGTCATGTGGACCGCCAACAGGTGCAGACGGGCGGAGGTGAACGAACTCTCCAGACTGGTCGCTGGGAGTGTAAATTTGCTTTATGTTCCAAGAGGAAGAACAACAGCTCAGGCCACGTCTAAATGTTGGCATAAGAAAGGGCAAAGGATTTAAACCCAGACACCTCCTGACTGTACATATCTCCACATAAACACTTTACACTCCAATATTTTCCAGTGACCCATGTAACCCAAAATTAAAAGGCTTCCAGTAAAGCTGTAAATAAATTGTCCCATGAGAGGGTTCACGGCTTTTTAAAATTGTTGAGAATAGTAGTCACTATGTCGTCCAGTGGTCAACACGAAGTTGAGAGAAAATGATTCTGATAATGAAGCTGCTGCTCCACTGAGGGAAGCTGACATTGACTGTGTATAAAGAACGCTGCCATGCGAAGAGGTAAAAGCAGTAAACAGGCGCGGCAGCTGTCCGGGACACAGTGAGCGCTCAGACTTAGCTCAGATGGAAGTGGGAGTAGCACAGAGGCTGGCTGACTGTTTGTGTGGGGATAAGGTTACCTTAGCTGAAGGCTGCATCCATGGAAAAGGAGGTCAGAGGTGAAAAGTTGTGCATACATGTGTCTAATTTTTTGATGCGATTGCACAATGGGGGTGTGCGTTTCAATGTGGAAGTGAAAAAGAGGACGTCCATCCAGGGAACCTCCTCCTGCTGCACCAGGTTGCACAAGGTTACGGTGAATTAACTTCCTGGATTTGGGAGAGCTCAAACAATTACATATGGAGGACATCAAACAGGTGGACCCACTAAGTGTAACCTTTACTCAGCATATGAAGGACAATGGAGGATCACACTTTTATACAAGGGAATAACCCGGTGTGCCTTTAACCTGCTGCCTTTATACATGCAGGCAATAAAAATATATTATATGCACTGTGTATTTACCATTCCAAGCCTCAAAACTGACAATATCTCTTGATCTTTACGAAACCGACGTGTCAAATCCTCTACACAAACTCTTATATAAACACCTTATTATGTCATACATGTCACATGAGGCTCTTCCTCTCTAATATCAAGGCTCTAAAGGGTTCTAGGCACAAATCTGACCTGTGCACTGCTGCAGCTACTGTAACGTCCCAGCACACCTCCTTAGCGAGCCTCACACCAAGAAGACAAATGGGTCATTAAATACCATCCTTCTGATAAATAACTCGGTGGTGTCTTCCCAATTAATTTTAAAGCAAGTTAGTTCGAAGCCCTGGCATTAAATCGAGGTCACAGTTTGCATATTGTATGGACCAATTCACAATTTAAATGAGGATGAGTGTTTGCTGGAGGGAAGGAAGAGGTCATCTGAAAAAGAAATTTAAAAGAACAGATGTGCTTAGGTTTTTGTAACCACTTATCCATCGTAGTTTGTTAACAAAATGTGGAGTTGGATTGCAGAATATTGCAGCCTTATAAATATCAGTACACTATCTGCTTATGTTCATCAAAATCACAATAGGAAGTATAATCCTTACGCAAAAATACTTTGGGATTGAACATAAAAAGGTCTATTTGAGCTGCAGGCACAGTAAAGTGCTTTTTTTTTTTCTTCAGGAGTCTCCTTTAGTTTTCTGGTTTAGTGACGGCAGCTTAGAGCCTGGATTTTGTCAATTTTGGTAAAATTCAAAACATAAAGTTACTCCTATAGCATTGTGCGTGTGATGTTCAAATTTTTCTGCTGCATCTCAGCCCCTGTTTCCTTTGAGTAGCATTACAGAGTAAAGAAAAGGACAGAACTGTAGTCGCGTAATGACAAGATCCTTTTTCAAATTTTATGTTTAGGTGAAGCAAAGTTGGAAAATTTGGTAGATTTCTCTTTAAATTATATTTTAGCAACACAAAGTGATCATTTGAGAGATACAGGATGATTTAAGTCCATACAACTTAAAGTCGTGGTATTAATGTCACATTGTTAACTCAATTTGGATGAACTTTTTTCAGTTGTGTGTTATCAATTTAAACAATACATCGTTGATCCAACATTTCCCTTTTCTCTGAGTGTACTAAATGAAAAAGAATATAAAAGAACATCAAATGAACAATTTTTCAACTTGCTTATCTTATCCATTCCCTCTTATCACTCTTACTTTAGAGTAAGAATTGCTAGTTAACCATCTCAAATACATGCAGCGCCTTCACAAACTGTCCTGTAAATGTGTTTGGATATGAATATAAATGTGTAAAGACATTCTGTGTGGTGTGACCAGTGAAATCATGTAGGATATTTCTCATGAATACAGTAATCTGTCATATACAGCTGCTGAAACTTCTAATACCTCTGCAAGGGAAAATGCACCTTTAATGCAGGAATAGCAATGCTGCAATGATAGAGGGATGATAGAGAATTGCAGGAACTGAATTAATGCAAAATAATCATTTGTGAAGTGCGGATACATAAAACCCTATAAATTTAGGTTAATTACTGTACAAGGTGGCTGAGAATCTCTGTGTAACATGAGTGTCTCTTTGCATGAACCAGCAAGATGAGGTTGACACGATGACCTCACCGCTGCATCTGAAGACCAGAAACAGCGCTGCCTCCATAAGGCCAAGTCAA
Source organism: Stegastes partitus (assembly GCF_000690725.1). NCBI lineage: Eukaryota > Metazoa > Chordata > Actinopteri > Pomacentridae > Stegastes > Stegastes partitus. The sequence goes on from NW_007577774.1 coordinate 659,082, forward strand.
AGGCAGGATATTCCCAGAATGCATTTCACAGGGGTCAATATGCTAATTTTAGCACGGCAGCCAATGGCAGTAGAGGAGTTGTGCTCCACATACAGGAGGGGCTGGATCAGGTTACTTTGTGGAGACACGAACAGCGTACGTGCAGCAGTTAGGGAGTGGACGGCGGACTGAACTGGGCCTGTCGGGCTGAACCGTCCCTCCTCATATATGTCACAGCCCCCTTTTCTGATCCACTATAGATGCCATAAGTATTGATCATGTGACTGCTCTCTGGGGGGCGGTGGGGCATGCCTGCTTGTAATAGGAATCCTACACGTCTGTCAGGGCACATCTCTTCACACATCATAACTTTGGGAACAGTAGTAAATCCATCATCTCCCCCATGACCCAGCGTTTGAACCTGAAGGCAGAACAGGACCATCCTTGGGCAAAGTGTACAGTGTCTGAAGTGGCCCACAGGAATGCACTCCAAGCACTCTCCTGTTCCCTGGCAGCTTCGCACACACTTTTGTAGCAAACGTTTAAATAGGTGTTATGTCACTTTGTGGTTTTGCCTTTTGATGACATGCATCCAAATATAAAAAATAACCCGCCTGTTATTTAATTATACCCCCACACCTTATTTCTACTGTATAACTCCTGATATATGTGCATGTACCACAGTATCAGTTCCTGTGTGCCAGATAGCTGCAGCTCAGAATATTCTGTTCCCTCCTGTCAAGACCAGCCTCCTGGTTAAGTAATGTGATTAATAAACCATGAGTCGACTGAGGCGCGGTTCTATCCTCAGAGCAGGAGTGGGTTTGCATTTTGGCACCCCGCAGCTGAAGCCATATCCATTCATAGATGCCTCTGCGGACCCTGCAGAGGCCAAGAAAGCACACATATCATTCAGCATGTAAGCGCTTGGGGCCTGAGGGAATGGTGCAAACCCTGGAAATATTGTACCCCACACTGGTGTCACATATGCACATGTTAATGAAGACTTAGCACAGTCGCGGCGACTAACGACGCTCAAAAGTGATGGTGGAGAGGAGATCAGACAGGTACAAATTAAGGGATATTAACAGCTAGTCCTCCATATAAATACATTCAAAACATGCGACACACATGCACAAACAAACTCACAGAAAGTGCAGGCAGGCGGATAATGAAGTTGAACACTTGATCTGGGACTCAGTCTATACGTTAGTCTGTGCTAAGAACAGAGATGAAAGCTTGTGAGCTGGTGGCAGGCCGTCGGCGTTAGCCGCAGTGTCAGGTGTTACAGATTCCCACATGGATCTGATGTGCCGTTTGGTGTTCCTGTGAACTTCCTGTCAAAATTCAGATCCGCATAATCCGCCCTGTCGACAGCAGTTGCTGTGAACTAAGTGAACCCGATGTATACCGCCCTGCTCTTGAATTTAAACCTTTATAATTTGCTCAGCTTGTCCCCATTCGCCTGCTGGCAGGTGAAAACCTCTGCAAAGTGTCAGGCTGTCAGGGGCGGTGAAAATGATGACAGTGCACCATCTGACATCCATGAAAGAGGTCAAAAAGACAACAACAGAGATACAGAGTTATAGTTATTTGTGACTTAAAAAAAATAAAAAAATAAAAAAATGAAAAAATAAGTCACGAAAGCCACATGACCATGAAACTGGCTCAATAAAATGGATTCCAGCTCTATCACTTGTTAGTTAATATTATTAGTCTCACCTGTATGATGCTTACTACAAGTTCAAACGTTTTGCCTGTTTGTAAATTCCTTTGTTGATTTACATTTTAGAATATTTTTGCTGTAGGTTCTGGAGCAGTTTCCATTTGTTTTGCAGTTAGACAGAGTAGGAGTGACACATACTGAGGTGACAGAGACTAGGAATGACATATAAGCCCTGATCCAAACTGGGAACTTGCAGTGAGTCTAATGAGCGCCGTCTGTTCTCTGCTGCCAGGACTCCCCCACGTCTCTGAACTTTTTTTTTCTGCACAACCATCATTTCAGGTATGATGTAAAAAATTAGGCTGGTTTCATCAGCCCTCTATAGTTGAGAAGCTTGAAACATCAATAGTGTCATATACTGATGGGATCCCTTGTGGGTAAGAGTCTTTTTTTTTTTTTTTTACTTTTTAAATTCAATTCATTAGGTGGAGGACAGTTGAGAGCTTTTCGGCAAACTACAAACAAGTAACCTTGCAGTTAAAGAGAGCAGCAGAAGAAGCGTGTGAGCAGTGAACAGCGTGACTTGAAACCATGCAATTCTCATTACGGTTTTCCTTTTAAACAATATGCATCCTCTGAAAGTTTAGGCGATGATTTAAATTCTGACAAAAGGAGATGTATAGCAACCAAGATGTTGGAGACAATACAGTAAACAACACAGTAAACTATCTCACTTTAAAAACAGCAACAACAAAATGGATAGAAGACAAAGCAAGCATTTTCTTGGTGGAACTAAAAGCAAAAATGACCCAACTAACCAGTAACCACAAGGAACCTATTCGTCTTTCAACTCCTTTGTGTCTGTTGTATATAGGAAATAAATTAATGCAGTAAATCTTTTCATTTGTAGGTATTCCTCTGCTGTGTGGGAGTCAGGAAGCAGCCAGTGCCTACTGATGGTTTATTTTATTATGGGCAGACATCAGATAAAAAAAAAAAAAAAAGCACAGAATAAATGTTTAATAAAGTGTGCAGATTGTAAGAGAACTTCCCCAGAAATAAAACTACAAAACTTGAAATTGTGTTTTCATATTAAATATGTGCAAAAATGTTTAAGTGTTTTTTCAGACTATATATAATAAGGCTTCCTTTAAATTACGATAAGCTTTCATTAATCCCACAAGGGGGAAATTTGCATTATGACAGCAGCAAAGGGGATAGTGCAAGAAATATTAGTAGAAAAATGAAAACAAACACAAAACATACACAAGTACAAGTTCATACAGTTCATATTCCTCGATGTAGGGATAATAAAGTTGTGAATATTTATAACATTGCACAGATTTTATCTATATTGCGAAGATTTGTTCATAAGTAGAAAAGTAGTCTTGCATATGTAGAAATAACGACAGCGCAGTTTTTCCTAAACGTTTACTCTAAAATAAGGCATGAAGAAGGGTTAGATAAACATTTAAAGCTTTTATACCTTTACAAATTCAATTTCGCATTGATTCATAAAGGTATAAATTCAGTTTGTGCTGTTGGCTGAACAAAATCAGTCAACCCAGACTTCATTTTTTATTTTTCCTGAAATAAATGGATAATCAACAGCTTCATCCACCAAACACATCTGAACATTTACACGCTACTGTATGTTGTAATTTATGTTCTAAACTAAGCCTTTTAGTGTCACTTAAAGTCCACCATATTAATAAACCGCAGCCTCCATGTGTTAACCTTTGCATTTTTGCATCACACGCAGTCGTCATAAGATCTGCACCAACATGAGATTGACCCGATAAATGCATCCGGGGTGTGGAGACCTTGAATAAGTACAAGTTATGTCATTCAATTAACTCTTAGATAATGGAAAATGAAACTGATATCCCCTGATGTAGTGGCAAAGGAGATCACAGCCAGATGGCACTAAGTTTCCATGCAGCTCTGTCTGAAGTCTGTCCTCTAGTGGTTTAAAGTGAAATCACTGATCCTCACACAGCAGAAGCCTCCTAATCATGTCGACTCTACCAAGACCTGATTAACATTTCAGAGTCTGAGGCCAATAAAAGCACACAGACGTTTTTCCTTTTGGGCACATTGGCAACAAATCTGCAGATGAAAGAAAGAGAATCACTTAACAAAATCCTTTTATTTGCTCTTTAAAGACAAAGCAAGTGAATTTACAGTGTGGAGTGTTTCTTCCAAAGCGGTACAAAATCTTAATCAAAAGTACACAACTTCTTCTGTGGGGCTTGTAGGATCTTTCAGCACAAAGACTCGGGTTGCATTAAAAAGCCAGATAAATAAAGGAACAAATATTCTTGCTGGTTAGTTAACAGTCTGGCATCTGCTCTTGTTTTCACTCCCCGTTGTCAGCGACGTCCACGCTGACGCTGTTGTCCATCTCCTCTGTGTGGTCTTCGTTGACACTGGGGTCACCATGGTTACTGTGGTCACTGTGGTGATCGGTTTCGTGATTCAGCTGTGCATATTCCACCGACACCTGTCGAAATATGAGGCTTGTATGAGACAAAAAATAGCCCACGCTTGTGGCGCAGCGCTGACTAAGATACTGGCTGGAGCTTTACTACATGACACTACATCAATAAGCATGACGGAGTGTGACTGACACCACGACGTCAACTCGCTCATCTCGAACTGAAATAAACAAAGCAGTGACAACATGGAGATGAACGGGAAGAAAATTGATCTTACCGTTAATATTTCATGGTGAGACAAAGCAAGATTTAATTCAGACTTGTTATATGGTAAGGTGCAGTTTTTAAATGGACTTGGAAGTTTACTGGAAGTAAACTGAGATTTTACTGTAAAGGATGATGTAATTTGGTGCAAATTAAAAGCAGTTTTCAGAGGGATTTCCCTTGAAGAATCATTCAATTTTAGCTCCAGGAAAAAATGTTTTAAACGTTCATCTATTACTGTAAACTTATATCATATTGTGCAAACATTTTAGGCACATTGAGATTATTATTGGTCATGCAATGCCATCAAAGAAACATCTGCAGCAGTGAAATGAGGAAATATATCTTGGAATAATTGTGTTCTCTACTCTGGACTAAGTCCAACACTGTACTGAGACACTTTATGATGTTTTTCCTTTATTTTGTCACTCATGTTTTACGCTGTATGACAGAAGGAGCAGTAAGTCCTACAACCGACGTATAAAGCCCTGATCTCAACATCTTAATCAAGTCAAGTCAAAGTAAATCACACAATGCACAATTAAAACAACAATTCTTTCAAGTAAAATAAATCATGATTCGCATTACAGATTGACTTAACAAGACAATATATCGGCGTTAGGACCCTATAGTGTTTTTATTATGTGATTTTACCAGAGAAATGTACGTCTTATGAATTAAAACCCTACAAGAATGATACAAAATACTACCATACCTGACTATAACACATATTAAAGCTGAGAATTACTAATTATAGAGAACAACCTAATTAATGCATTAATGTAGCTAATATCTAGGGCATTATAAATTATGGAACTTAACCTACCTAATCAAAATTTTAAGGCTAAGACTCTACATCAGTAGTAATTATTGAGATTAAGCTGATTATTTCAGCGATGAAGCCAACCCAACAAACAAACCCAACAAATCCAAGGATTTCCTGGAATCACTGAGAAGGTTTGCATGTTTAGTCAGTCTCATGAAGTGACAGAAGACGTTGAAAGATACTCAGAGCAGTTTATCTGCTCAGTAACTTTAATAACATTTACTAGGTGCTTCCACTTCCTGCATGTCCACGTCTGTGGAATACCTCACCTCCAGCTTTTTAGTGCTCATAAGCTTTCTGCAAAATAAATTTGACCTCAGGCTCATGCTGAAATAATCCTGATGACACCACTATGGCATCATCAGCTCTTCAAACTCTGGAAAAGCTCCTGCAGAGCCACAGAAGTGATTACACAGCTGTTTTCATCGGCTTTCATCTTCCTGGAGAGTAAACTGAACACGACACATGAAAATCGGTTGAGTGCTCCTTTAATTAATTAGAATTAACGATATAGGAGTGTAGCATCTGAATACCGCATAATAAGTACCAAATTATGAGGTTCTTTCCAGTGCAACTGCTAGTAAATTATCGGAAACTTATAGAGCAGCAAAATAAAACATCGCAGTGCTTTATATTACTGAGAATACTTTTAGTTACCTGTCTACAAACAATAAAGAACGAATGAAAGGGTTTCCTTTTATTGTACTGTGTGCGTCGTGAGACGCCTGTCTGAGCAAACACACAATAGATTCATGGCTGTAATGTGCACGTGCTGTTTGCGTGATGCGATGCTACTTACACCATCGGCCGGCTCCGGAACACCTGCAAAAACAAAACCCAAAAGAAAAAGAGTTCAGGAAACAAAGGGAGTCTAAAGGATTGAAGTTGGGCTTGTGCACTCCCATGAACAGCGCTCAGTTCCCAGGAAACCGGGAGCTTATCATCATTGTGCACATTCATACTAATATGTTCACGCTAATAAAGTCTTTTCCTACATGTGAGTCTCTCCGTAGGACACACAGTGCAAAGAAACGGCTTTTTCCCTCACTTCTGCTGCATCATTGTGCGACACCGTTAGTTATTCGGCGCTCATGCTGAACAATGGACAAAAAGTTACTCCCATGAGTATCAAACAATCAAGTGTGTTGCTCACTCTGTCTTAACGGATGCACACACTGTTTGGCTCTCGCTAGAACAGGAAGCTCTCTTTGACGAAAGCAGGACGTGGACACCTGGAGACTGGGCCTTCTGTTTTAATGGCACATTCTTTCACTAACAATGCAGATGTTTACAGTTGGGCTTGATCCAGTTTCCTGGTGCTTTCAGTTTTTTTTCTTTTCAAAATGCCACTGACCTGATTTCTCTCACTGTGTAACATAAAAGGGATCTGAATGAAGACAAGGATGTTTGTCTTACCTTGCTGGGAGTTGCGTACTTCGCTGTACACCGTGTCTGTGCCCTGTTTCACCGGAACTGACATGGAACAAATTACTTTAGACTGTGTTTTTAGGGTCAAATGATAAAGCGTTTCTGAAAAAAAACTCAGGAGCTCTCTCACCTCTGTTAGGATCCGCCTGTCTGGTCTGCACCTCAGTGTACTCTGGTTCTTGCTTCTCTGGAATGATCGCGCTAATCTGGTCATCAGACTCTGCAGTGAAATACAGTTAACAAACTTAAACTTCAAAATTTACAGTGTAACGTAATATTTAATGAATAAAATCAACAGTAAACTGATGCTACTAAGAAGTATTCGGCCTATCTGTGAAGCTAAAGTATTATTTAGATTATTCCTCTGTGCCAGTGACTAAAACAGATCAATTAACTGCACTGGGTCAGTGCCAGAGGTGTTTGTTCAACATAATTCAATTGAAAAATGGGTTAAAAATCACTTCAGAAACAGCTTTGCATAGACGCAAGTGAGTGCTGCAGAATGGTCTGACTGCACCTCATTATCATTCTGCTGTTGGAGGGAAAATGCCCTGACTTGTTTTTAATTTGTTTAAACCAATCACAGTCACCTCAGGCAGAGCTAAGTCAAGGCTGCAACGATGGAGATCTTTTAAAATAGCGATGAGGGGATTGTCTTGGTGGAACATTTGCACTCAGGGGGACGAGCACTGACATCAAAGTTGATAATTTATTGAGAAAACCAGCAACACAAATACTCTGCAAGTTATGATGCTGCAAGGAGGTTGTTGCATTTTGAGTTAATCTACATACTTGTCTTAAATACAATATTTACTCCTGTTTGAGTAACATTTGGTAAACGTTACAATGCCCACAGCTTTAAAAAATCAAACTAATACACTTGTGATTAGTTCTGAAGATTTACGTCTTCAGAAAGTACAACTGGACGCTGAGTCATGCTAGACAAGTCCATAAGCACTGGGCGACCGACAAACACATTGTTGGCTTTGGTCCTTTCATGGGACTTGGTGACAGTAAAAAACAATAATGCAGCCTTATCCTGAGACAGAAATATGAATAAAAGTAAAAACTGTCTTTTACTCACCAGAGCCTGATGTATGTTCACTCCAGATACTTTTCCCCATCATACCAGGAGTTACTAGACAAAGAGGACATCTATTAACTATTTTTAAAAAATATTTTTAATATATATTTTTTAAAATATATTTTGATTTTCTTTATTTTTTGCATTTTTTAAAAATTCTCTTTGCTATTTGATCAGATCAAATAGCAAAGAGAATTAAAAAAAGCGTATCAAACGAGCTCAGGTCTTAAGAAGTTAAAGCTTCAAAATCAGTAGAGAGAATGCTTGTTTAATATCTCACTAAAGCACATTTTGGTCATGCAGCTCTGTATTTGTGTCAGTATTAGATAATCTACCGTTTGCGGCGTCGTTGACCTCGGCCTGGGTGAGGCTCAGTCGCTCTGCTTTGGTGCTGGCCGACTTCCTAAGACGAGGTCGACACAAAACACAATCAATGGGAGGGTCCATGGGCGTCGCGCTCTTGCAACTCACATAACTTCACCTTTAAAACACAGATTTCTGATAAGAACATGATAAATATTACTTACACCAACAGCTTGGCGCTACTTTTCCTCCTGAAGTGAAGGAGCCGTGTCTTGAAGGCAATAACAAGGATCAAGGCCAGTAGGACGAGGACGCAGAAGGCTGCGATCAGACCTTTCTTCCATCCGGCCAACTTCACTGCAGAGCACATTTGAAATTAGATGCACGCAACAGTATGATTATTACATTCTCGCTTAATTATAACACACAACATTAAGAATTTTCCTAAAAATATTCTGCTTCATGTAGTCTAACTCTCACTTCTTGTGTCCAAACAAATGTACAATAACTGAATTCATTTTTTATTTCATGTTTATACAGTTGATTCTATAACTTCACCTACTGCAAAGATGAACGTGTGCCTGGATGCAAAAATGCAAAGTAACGCAAATTCTAACATCTATTTTAAATATCTGCTGTATTTATTATTCTATTTAAATGTTCACAGGTCCTATACGTCACACTCGTAATGATACATTTCTTTATATTCTAATTGATCTCCATCCTAATAAATGCCGAGTCAGAAAACAACCCTAATGGAACCACCTTTTTTTTTTTTTCTAATGAGCTTGTTTTTGTTATACAGTACTACATTTACAGTTTCTTCATAATATTTCATGCTCAATAAATACTGTTTTACAACCTGGAACTCGTCAGTCTCACTACTTTCGAAAGCAGGAAAAACTGCTTACATGTGGTTGCTTGTTGAAAATGCATGATCAAGTATACTTTTGTTTTTACACATCTTCACATAAATATCATCTCTTCTCAAGACCATTTTGATTCCAATTGGTAGGCCATCATTACTACCGTTAACCGAAGATGAAACGCACCTCCAACTGTGACAGGGCGACTCCGTTTGGTTTCGTTGGCGACGTTTGTGCTCACGCAGTAGTACGTTCCTCCGTCTTTTCCCGTCACACTGCCTATGCTGTGGCATTCCTGACGTGTACTGGACATTCGTGTAGCTAGAACTCTGGCTGTCTCAATGTGGTACCAGGTGAAGTTGATGGGAGGACTGCCGCTCTTAACGGAGCAGACCAGAGTCATGTTGTGTCCCTCTGTGACGCCCCCAATGCTGGGAAGGATGTCCAGCACTGGTTCTGACACAGGCTCTGCAAAGAGTAAAATGTGCGTTAGACCAACAGTTCAACACGTTTTGTGGTTGCATCGTTGTTATCCCAGAACACACCTATGATGATGGTCGAACGCAGCAGCTGCACCCCCGACACTTCCTTCGGAGGCCTGCCTTTGCCGTTTCTAGCGTGGCAAAGGAAGTTGTTCAAGTTGGAGCTCTTGGAGATGGCTGTGACGTTGAAGATGGCCTTCTCCCCCGGCTTCGTCACCTCCTTTTCCTTGGGCGGACTGTTAGGGCCGTGCAGGGTGTATGTGATGGGCAGAGTGCCACTGTGGCTGTGACAGAGCAGCTGGAAGCGCTTTCCCAAGAACAGCGTACCACCCACCACAGACATCACGGGCTTCGAAACGGGAACTAGGAACAAAACAAAGAAACAGAAACACAAAGTTGTCTGTGGGGCTGCAACACAGTGCTTTGAGCTAAGCAGGTATAGTTTACTGAAACACAAAATACAGCTGAGGGTGATGGAAATGTCTAGTTTTGGTCATAGTTTACGCTCTACTTTGATCAGAAACCAGGGCAATGAGCAAACTGCAGGTCAACCAACACAGGTTTTTCAGTACTGATGCTATATGCTGATATTTAGAGAGCAGTGTGACAGTGTTTAGCACCTCACAGCAACAAGGTTTTAGGGTTTCAATCTGCTGCTGTGGAGTTTGCATGTTCTTGCTTTGCCCACTTGGGTCTTCTCCACGTCCTCTGGCTTCCTCCCAAAGTCCAAAAAACAAACATGTCAGGCTAACTGACGATTCTAAATTTGCTGTAGGTGTGACTGTGAGCATGCATGGCTGCTCTTGTCTACAGGATAAAGCAGGTATAGCTAATGGGTGGATAGATGGAGGCTGATATATGGTGCCAATGCCATGCTGTGTACTTAGCACATAGCAGCATCTCTTATTACTAGTCTGGGAAATGTATTGTGTCGCCTCCTGTTCATACATCTTAGTTCATCTAAAGAGACTAAATACAATGCAAATAAAAAGTATTCACACCCCTTGGAAGTTTTCCCCGTCATTCCTATTCAGCATTGGACTATAGTGACTTTAATGAGGCTTTTTCGACAAGAATTTACAAAAAACATTTGCTGAAAAGATTAATCATTTGACATTACTTTGTCGAAATCTCCCTTTGACATTTTTTTAAAACATTTTTTTTGAAATTCTTGTCAAAAAAAAAAGGCAAATTAAGCTGACCTTGATTCAAAAGCAACAAAATGGGAAAACTTCCAAGGGCAGTGAATATTTTTTGTAGGCACAATGTCTCTGCACAGCGACTAATTTTGAATTGCAAATATTCGCTTGCTCTACTCAAGCGCCTGTTTTGATGAGTTCACTGATAATTTTAGAATGAACTTATATTAATTGGTCTACCACGAGAGAAAACTAAAATTTGACTTCATAGTTGCACCAGATAAAGGGGAAGAATCATCACAGTTGATTCAGTCTTCTCTGGAGGGACAGAAATGTTATCTCTATTGTGATAATTGTTTTTTTAAATTAGATTTTTGATTGTTTATTTGCTGTGAACATCACAATTACACTGGACAAACCAGATGTACTGTTTGAGTGTTTTAGCACATGTGCTAATTCCCAACACTTGTCCACAGGAGGCTTTTAAATGATAAAAATAATAAAATTAATAGGAAAAGAAAAAAAAGAGAGAGAAAAAAACAGTCTACAATAACATTACTACAGTAAAAGAGAGGCAGTTCATCAGATTAAATACATATGTAAGCTACAAAGCAAAGGCAGCATGGTCAAGCAATCAACTAGTTAAAGCTATTCATGTGAGCACTGTTGTTTTGATTGTCACCATTGTTCGAGTCCTTTGTTAAAAGCATTACTGTTGCTCTCTAATTTTAGATTCGTGAGTAGAAAGTTCCAGAGTTTGGCCCCCTTTAGAGAAAGAGCAGACTGACAGAATGAAGTCCTATATCTTGGGACAACACAATCCCCACTGGTGGAGGCTCGAGTGGTCGCTCTGTGAGAGCTCTGAGGTCTGGTGGCTAATTCAGACAACAGTAGTGACGCATGATTATTTAGACATTTAAAAAACAATTTACAGTTCTAAAATTCACAAAATGTTCAAAGGTAAGAAGGTGGTGTTTTCTTGAAATGCGACAGTGATGCCATCTCATTGGTTTCCGGTCCATGAGTTTCATTGCCTGCTTGTATGTTGAGATTATAGGTTTTAAAGTGGTTGAAGAAGCTTGTGACCATGAAATGATGCAATATGAGAAAAAAATCGTTGCATGCATGTACAGTTTTGCAGCTTGATATGGCCGGTTCCTTCTAATAAAAACAAAGCAGTTAAGATTTGGTCTAACCTTGTTGCAGATGTACTTAACCTGACTATCAGACTTTAAGGTCTTATCCAAGATGACGCCTATACTTGATCTCATTCACTTTATCGATGATTTCCTTCTTAATCCTGACCTCAAATCCATCATGTACGGGCCCAGTACATATGGAGACGCACATGGATACAGATTTTTTTAACACTGAGAGTTAGATGGGACAACTCGAGCCTTGTAGCTTCAGTTGGCCTGATCAAAGTCTTGCTGTGTGCCTGATGACTCACCTTTGGCTTTAATAACAAGTTTTGGGCTTTCTTTAACAAAATTGTGCATCTGAGAGGCAGCATGGACTTTACAGGTGTAGTTGCCATTTTTATCCCGGTGTGCCACGGTGCTGTATGTCTCTGCACCGGTGAGTCTGGCGTTATCTTTATAGATGGAGAATCGCATGGTTGCATTGTTGATCTTGTCAGGAACGTAAATGGAGACGGAGCAGGTGAGTTCGAAGCGGTCGCCTTCAAATATGTCCGCGGGCTCCACAGTCAGCCGTGGCTTTGAAAGCAGCTCTGTTGGGATGTCAAAAACCAATCATTTTGCACTCTTTATACAGGTTATATTTTAATCATCACAACTTTGAGATAATGTCATATCAGGTGTTTAACAAGGGTGCTTGCCTCTGACTGTGATTGTCTGATAGGTCTCTTTCTGCACGTTGCCCCACTCCGCTTTGCACACAAGCTCCCCAGAATCTCCTTCCTGAGCAGTGAATCGATGACTGAGCGCCGCGGCTGAAGCCTGCTTGAGGATCATCCTGTTTTTCGTCAGGAATACCTCAATGTTGCGCAGTGGACTGGTCACCACTCGGCAGTACACCTCCAGTATGTCACCCTCGAAGACGTCATTGGAGGGCTTCACATTCATTATGGGGGTAATGTTGAGAACTGAAAGACACAATTCAGAATAGTCAGCCGAAACCCTTCGACCAAGCAGTTGGATCTCCCAGTGCAGCGTTTGATCTAATCACCTTTAATGATGATGTGAACCTCTTCGCTGCTGTTGGAGCGTCTGGTCCCGGAAACCAAATTGATCTCGTAGTCACAGGACAGAAAACAGTCTCCGATGTGCCTCAGTCTCAGTGTGGTCTCTGATGTGTTCCCGGTGGTTGCCAGCTGCTTTATCCTCTGAGGCTCTCCATTCCTAAACCTCTGGTAAAACCGGAATATGAGAGGTCCTTTCTCCTCCGCAGCTCTGCAGGTGGCTATGAACTCCTCATTCTCATAGGGTGAATAATTATTCAGGTACAGACTCGGAGTCTGCAGGCCTGGGGATGGGGAAACCCAATGGGACAGTGAAAACGTGCTCTGCACAATGATTCTCAGTCAGATATAGAGCTATAGTATTCATATTTGAGCTGTCTGGGTATGAGAAATATACTGTTCTTGGGTGTTGCCAAAATGTAATTTAAACAGGACTTACAATAGCTAAAGTAGCTTATAAATGTTGGCAGAAATTCAAAAATTCAAGGAACATTAAACTGTAACTTAAATATACAAAAAGAAAAAAGTGTTATACTTGTTGTCCTACTAGTATTGTTATGACGTTTTCCCCAACTGTGATGATATACTTTCTTCATTTTGTCTAATATTTCTTTAAAAAAACAACAAAATTTAATGAACAATGATATCTGATTTGGTCCTACAAGTGTTATTATGACTTTTTCCCCAACTGTGCTGTTATATGGAAGAGCTTTAGTTATATTTTTCATTCTGTCATAACAAACTACATCATAGTTGCCAGACAAATGCAATACTTTTTAAAAAACAACAAAAACTTCATTATCACCGCCATCTGATTTGGCCCTACAAGTATTATTATGACTTTCTCCCAACTGTGCTGATATACTTTCTTCATTTTGTGCCATATTTGTTAAAAAGCAACAAAAACTCAACTGACACCACCATCTGATTTGGTCCTACAGGTATTATTATGACTTTCTCCCAACTGTGCTGATATATGGAAAAGTTTTTCATTTTGTCATATTAAACTACATCACAGTTGCCAGAAAAATGCAATATTCCCTAAAAAAAAAACAACAGGAACTAACTTGTGTTCAGCTGTACCTGTGACGTCAAGTCTCTGGCTGTTGCTGGCTTTGCTCTTATCCTTGACTGTGACTCGACATTCGTAGGTTCCAGAGTCAGCAGCTCTGGCTTGGTTGAGCTCGTATACGACTGAATCTTCTGTGGTGTTGTAGGAGTGGATCTGAACGTCGTCCTTTGTAATCTGGAATTTGTGCGTCAGGTGAGGGATGTTGTTGTGACTGACACTGGCCTGGCAGCGTATCTTCACCGCCATCCCGCTCTGAACCGAGCTGCTGGGTAGGATTGAAAGGCCAACGGTGTCTATAATGTACGCTGCAATTCCCAATGGCAGAAATGCACAAACATGCACATAAATTAGAAAAGAAACAATGAAACCGACAAACAGCAGTCAGGTGATGACAAGAGGAAGACGCTCGCTGGTTCTCAATCTGCTGCAGAGTAAACAGGAGCCACTGAGGGAGAGGGAAGGCCTCAACAAACAACGTCTGACCCTTTGCTTTCTCTGGGAAAGCTGTGTGGATTTATCCCAGCTTCTGCTCGCCCTCACCGAAAACAACAGTGTATCCGGAAACAATCACTTTGCACACATCCTTAAAGTGCCGCTGTTAGTTTGGGCTCAGTGATGTAGATTGACTGAGGCATCGGCTGCAGAAAAAGTTCATCCTATGTAGAGGGAGAAAGTTCAGTCTTGAGTTTGGGAGCAGTGATTTGACCACATGCACACTCTGAATTGGTTGGGATTAGGATTATTTTGTGAAATGTCTTATATTTAAAGAAATAATCAACATCTTTTCAGCAAAAATGAAAGATTACAGAAAAAACTCCAGAAACTAAACAACAGATTTGTGTATTGATGCTTGTTTTTTTTTCTTTCCTCTCCTATTAATCATGTAATTAATGAGCCCCTCAGATTTCACTGTGTACAAAGTAGTTTAAACGTTTGCTGCTAACATTTACATACTTTGGCTTAGAATTTTTCACATTGTTGTTCACTTAAGCAAAGGATCTTCATGCTTCTTTCACCAGTGATTAAATAAGATGGATACCACCGTCATGTCCGTGTGGTAAACAGGAAGCCACATCAGTACAAAAACTGAAATTAAACAAAAATTCACAATTTTTAGGCGGCTATTTCTTCACAGGAGCAGTAACTTCCTGGAGTCTCCACCGGTTTCTTACAACCTCATGTTGATAACAAGATGTCAGCGGGTGGATTTTGTTACCTTAGTACAAGAGTTTCCCCCATTTTCCAGTCTGCATGCCAAACTAAACTAATTGGCTGCTGGCTGTGGCAGACACAACAGAGGCATCAGTTTTCTCATCCAACATTTGTTTACCTAAATGGCAATTTATTCTGTTAAGAGACCAACTGCCTCTAGTTAAGAAACCCCAGCTACACTTTGGAACAAGAAGAAAACAAGAAGAAGAAATTAGCAGCTGAATTCAAATTTGTGTCGTTTGAAAGCTGTTACAAAGTTCATCTAAGCTCATGCTGATGTGAAAGATTAACCAGCGTCACCTGTGACAATTAAAAATAACTTCAATGAATCTCGCTGAAGAATTGAAAATCTCAAGGAGGCCAGGGGTGCACAGAACAATGCCCACTTCCTGCAAAAAATAACTATTTTTTTTTGGTGGTATAAATAGCTCACTTTTTGAATACAAGGAGGACTGAAAAATCTACAACCGTCTCAACTAGTTATTAAATAAGAGTCAAATACACAGTTGTACTTACAAGACTGTCCTCTGGCACATTGCACTGTGTTTGGAGGAAAGAGAGAAAAGACAAGTGTGAATCAGGGGATTAAACGCCATCCTTTATCCATAAAGCAGCACAGCAGTGGGTCCTTACAGATGTGTAAGAGGCCGGTGAGGAGCAGCAGCAGGCCGGGGGGTCCGGAGCTCATCCTGAGTGGAGGTGGTTAAGATGCAGCTGCAGTGGGCAGACGAGGCCGAGGCCAGAGAGGGCAGTCGAAGGGACAGGGGAGGACCTCACCCAGGGAGAGGTGGAGTGAGCCGAGGACAAACTCTGCTTAAGGCAGTGGTGGTACTGAGGGGGTGTTCCTCGCCTTATCGCTCCTTTTTGCTGCTCTGCTGAACAGGATGTGGCTGTTACTTCCTCAGGAATCGAGCATTTACTTTACTGTTTTTATTAGTGGGCGAGAAAATTCAACAATAAGAGGGAGACCTTTCAGCCCTCTGACCTAACATCCTCCTCACTTCTTGCTCAGCACTGATAGGGTGTTTCCTATTAAAGGACAACCATCTTGAACAATGACTGTAACAATGTGCAGCCACATTTCAAAAACACAGGTAAATACTATGAAATGTGGTGTGTTTTTGGAGTGATAATGTGATAAAATGATGATGCGAATTGAACAAAACATCTTCAACAACAGTTAAAAAAAAGCACCATTAAGATTAGCAACATGATTAAGGAGGTAAGAACATTATAGATAACTTTACACCTAACACTGACATGAAGTTAAACCCTTTCCCCTTGTTTCTAACATACATTTAATAGACTTTAATTTGTCATATGTGGCTTTTCAAAAAAAATGCTAAACACAGTTGGTTAGAGCTCATTTCTGGATCATAAACATTAAAACGCATCCCAGGGAATGTTGCCTGAATGTCCCCTAAAGGTTCCAGTTTTTCAGGGATTGCTATTTACTGTACATGTCTGCAATTCACAGCAGTGACCTTCATAGAAATACCGGAAAATCTAGTTTCAGTATTAAATAGTAAACCTTATCTTCTACAATAGAGTGCTGTAATCAGTTATACAGTAATGAACCAATTAAGAAAATTACAACTGCACTATAAAAATACAGCTGCCAGTATTTTACTGTAATTTGACAGTGATGTTTGGATCTGAAACCTTTAGAGGCTCAACAGTAGCGCCACAGACAGTCCGATCAAAACAACAAACACATCAGGAATTATGCAACAACCTAAAGACTGTGCTTCTGTTTCCTCGGCTCACTTTCTTTTTCTTTAATTATTTACATCATCTGCTGTTCTCAGTCGGACTGCAGGGATTCCTGCTGATCCACCCTCTAATTAAATATATTAAACACTTCTTTGACAGCATCAACCAACACCTCATCTTCTCTCCGCTGCTCACCGAGCCCTTGTTAAAGCTGAGATCAAACGGTGATGGAGCTACAATCAATATAGGACAAAGAAGATGATTTTTTTTTTTTTTGCAAAGTATTAACAGCAGAGAGCTCTGTGATGATTTATATATGATGTGCATCATCAAGGGAGAAAGACAAAACATAAAGGAATGCCAGATCAAATTATTGCAGCTACAGCTCGGGATATCAACCCTTCACTTCATCTACGATTCGGTTAGTTTGACACAAGTACATTGCAGTGTACTTATCATAAATGTGTTTCCTCATCAGATAAAAAAAGCCCTGGGCTACGGGACACCTTTGGGAAACAGTCACTCAACTTATTACCACCATATCCAATATTTAGAACGCAATAAATCACAGACCGCAGTTGCAATTTAAACTTTTGTTGTTACAAATGCACAGCAGTGCAAAGACTTTAATATGGTGAAGGCAGCTGAATTTGAACTTGCGATTATGCAATGTTGTGCAGCATCTTGCAACCTTTAACTGTGACCACTAAGAGGTGCTGAAGATTAACAGAAAACAGGTGACTCAGAACTCTCATGGTTCATCCTCCTGCTTTATCTGCATTATGCTACCAGTTGCTTTCATTTTTCCACACAATGTACACACAACAAATGTCTTAGGCTGCACAGAGATGCTTTTTATTTTACATACAGGAGGAGGTGCCATGTTATTCCTAGACAAACTAACTCTATCTCAGCGTATCGTGATTAATAGCATCAGTAGAGTCTCCTTTTCCTCATGCTTGTGTTCGTTAACAGCTGGAAATTGCAAGCAAGATAAGTAGGCAAGGCAGCATTTTGAAGGGCACCCTGCTGTGCGTTCTAATCATTTAAAATCATCATTTAAAAAAAGATTACTTGCATAAATAGCAACACATAAACTTGAAGAATTGGACCCACAACACATGTAGAGTTCTGTCTGGCTTCCACAAATCAGAACTTTGTCCACATGAACTTGAACACGAATGTAAATGTAACTTTTAGAAGGGTTTAGATGAGGAAATGAGGGGAAACAGATTGCGGCCCTGTGTCAAGTTGCCAAGGTAACAAAGGTAACCAAATCCACCTGGATTTCCAGCAGGCTAGCTTCCCATCGTCAGTCAGCCATGCAAAGCTGCTTCAATTTCAGACCGTTATTAGATATTCTTGAGAAAGCAGATAATCATAACTGAATCAGTATGCATGACGTTACTCTGCTCAACTTCTGCTTCCAGTGCCGTTTTCTCTTCATATTATTCAAAAATATGAACCCAAGTAGATGGTTTTCTTTGAAAGTTGTGTGATAGATCATGCAAACATACCCATCATGCACCAGTATGAGCTCATTGTAGTAAACAGCTGAACTCTATGGAATATATAGCAGCCGGAAAGCATTTATCCACGCTTCCCACTGCTCTGCATGAGCCCTCTAGTCTTGGGGCTGTGATGGTGCTGCTCAGTGGTAATCACTCGATAACTTAACATCTTGAAATTTCAGCTTTGTGTCTTTTAAAAAGACTAACTTCTAAAAACAAAACGATTCAGCTGGACGAGTGTAGCGTAAGACAGTGTCTGCATGAGTTGACTGTATCTTCACAACTGTACGGAGTGTGTTGCGTCGAAAGCAGTGATTGATGATGGCCGTGGCAGCACCACTGACACCGTCAGCTCCTGGTGGGTCCAGGGCGGTGCTGTGATTGATGCGTTCGCTCTGGGCTGTATGCTGCTCGCAGTTCTTTTAAACAGGTTCTATGTCGGCCACATACAATAGTATGTTAATGTGTTAAAACTGAACAACTGCAATGAGGCAGTTCATGTATGAAGTTTTTATTATGAAAGAGAGAATCAGGGCGGTTGCACCAAGAATCTGCAGCACAGTGGAAGAACACAAGGTCCTCACTTGGGTCAACGTCAACCAGTTTACAATAAACCTGAGTCACTCCTTCTCGTAGAATATCTTAGAGGCTGTAACACCATCTAACCTTGCTCCTTCCACGGTTGGTTGGTTTGTTATTGACAGAAGAATGTGTAGGTGGCACTGAAAAAACACAGAGAACGAAGCACTGTATGGTGTTACATGTAAATCCATGAGATAAACGTTTACAGCTCACTTCAATCACGAATAATAAAACCTTCCCCAGAGACCATGTCTACATATTAAAAAAAAAGTTCACGAATCGCAAATGGGTTTGTGTGCGTAAAAAGCTTCCTTAAAGGAATTTCAGACCGAATATCATGGACGTACTGATGAGCTCTAAATTACACAAGGACAATCTACCGTAATACATGTTACTCTAAATAGGAGGAGAAAAAGAGGAGATGAGTAAAAATCCAATTTAGACTTTATTTGGGCCTATGGGAAATGTTGCTGGGTAATAAAACACTCCAGTGAAAGACATGAGATGGGAAATGTGTTTCTGCTCTCAGGCAAGAATCTACAGGGCCTAATTACAAGCAATCAACTCCGGCTTCGAAGAAAGTCTGGCACGTACATCCGTGCTATTGTAGTTTCAGGCGACACATTTCTGAACAAATGGTTTTTTAGAGAAGGAAGAGGAGAATTCCGTGTAAGACAGCGCCTCTGTGCTGTATGAAAAACATTAATCTGGTTGGCTGTCGATACGTCTGACTGACTTTTGCCCCCCCGACAGCCAAATGTTGACTTTACAAAGTCACTCTCCATCTTCTCCTCCTCGGCGTGGTGCGCTTTGACAGAGTGCAGCCAGTTGCGTCCCCAAAGACCTTGTGCTCCTCGCGGTGGGGAGGATGATCCAAGACGGGGGACACAGTTGATGAGCTGTGACACGGAGATGTTTCTGCCTGTGGCACAACAGCCTGCAGGAGGCAGCGAGTGTGTTGCTACAAGGCAAAGCTTTGAGGCTTCCTGCACTACACAACCCTCATGCCCGACCTCACCTCCATCTTCCTCTCTGTGCGTTCAAGTGTCATGAATATACTGTCTATTCAAATGCCTTTAAAACTCCTGCTTCCGTCCCTCCAACTACCACATTTTCTCTAAATAGGCCTTATGATTGACTTTCTCCCACTCTTCCCGTCTCGCTGAGTCCTCTTCGCTCCACCCACCTCATGTGTGCTGAATCAATAATAAATGATCTGAGAGGCTTGGCTGTGACAGGCTCTCTGCATCGACTCTCTCAGGGTTACTGGGGGAGAGTCAGACAAAGCTCCGGGTGCTGGAGCAGCAGCGGGTTTACAGTAGGACAATGAAGCAGAGGAAAGTCATGCTCATTGTTCCGTACTGCGGAACATTATCGGAGATCTTTCACGGATGTGTGCATCAAGGCACAGCCGGTTTCCGAACCTGCTCCTCGATGCGCCACGTGTACTCTCGGTGTGCAGTGCGTGGACAGCTCCATTTGAAAGCCCATGGGGGGGCTGCTGCTCTGAGACGCCCGCTGTGGACTCACTCCTCCACTAAAACCTGGATCCAAGGCCTCCTGTGTTCACACGCTGGTTTGAACATGAGCCTACTTTTTCTTTCTCCCTCTCTTCCCCCTTTGTTGTCGATACACTTGTGTTAGAGCCGTCCTGCTGAAGTGTCCTTGAGCAAGACACGACAGGGGTGCACATCCTGGAGAGGCAGCAAGAGAGACAGCCACATCTGGGGGACTCTCAGAATCTATTATGCAGACATCAAAGAACATAAAAACTAATTGCCCTGTAACTCAATCAGTTCTTCTCGTTTTCTTCTCCCCCGTATCAAAGAAAGATGTCTTTTGATGGAGAGAACTCTAAAAGTGCAGCCAGGTTTCCAGGTTACAGTCTCTTCATTGCTCCACACACAGTAAATCTTATGTTTTTTTGTCTGCTGCAATCTCTCTCTGTCTGCCCCAGTGGACATTTAAGTCAACTGCATTTGTTTCTTGTACTTTTCATATTTTGTTCAACCACGTTTTCCACCTCAGCTCAAAGTACAAACTTTTTTATGATACTTAGTTTTTTCTCTTATGTGTGTGTGTGTGTGTGTGTGTATATATATATATATATATATATATAGATAAATAGATATTAAGAATTTCCTATCAGGATGAATTAAGTTCCATCTTATCTTCCCTGAAAAACGACTTCCATTCGACAAGCACGTTATCTCAGTTCTGCTCTTTTTCTGATTGTCTAAAGACACGATTCTTGGTTTCAAATTTCACACAATCGCTGCTCTTTCTGTACTAAAACCACCACAATCCTGCACAGTCTTCCAAAAAATTCTATTCCTGTGCAACTAAACTGCAATAACATTTTGAGAAAAACGTATTTTCTGCTAGAATATCCTTGTCACGTATCACAAATGTGTTTCTAATTGACGTATCTAATTATTCATATATTAACTGCGTCAGAGCTTGCCACCCTCATATCTCAGAAAATGAAGGAGAGGCTTTAAATATGTTGTGAAAGGGCTGCTTTCAAACCCAAACTGTGATATTTTCTGAAACCTAACCAAGTAACTTATTCATTTCATCACTGTGCTCTTCTAGAGAAGTATAATCTCTTGAGTTTTAAAATCTTAAAACACTTAAACATGCTTGCTTAATTTATAAAAACATTAAAAACATGTCCCCACCACCTCTTAAACATTTCTTTAAACAAAAGAGCAGTGTTGATGGTAGGCCTACAAGATCGGTCTGCAGAGGAGACCCAGTTCAGGAGAACATCTACAGGTCAAAACTCTTTGTCTGTAAGGGCTTGTAAGAGTTGGAACAGTCTTCCCGCTGTGGTTAGAGAATGTTCTACCTTCTCTACTTACAAACAGCTTAAAAAAATGGTTGGTTGCTAAACAAATCTGTGATTATATATGAAATCTTTTAAAGTGTTTATTTCACAAATGTTCTATCTGTTGTGGTGTTAACGTTTGCTCATGCACCTTTTTAGATTGTATTATGATTCATATGAAACGATATTTATTAATAATGAGGACTATGGATGGAAACCAGCTTAAATCTGACATATTTATACAAAGTCATTGTACTCTATGTGTTCATTAATATGCACTGTCCTCTTCCAAATAAATGAAATAAAAAAATCATTTTAGTGCCTAAACTAAACCAAGCTCTGTACATGAAGTTGAATTTGTAAAAGTGTGAATACAAGTATGATAAATTCCTAAATGTAGAGAACCAAGTAAGTCTAAGAGTAATGGCTCCTTGATGAAAGTCCTTTTGTTATGTTACACCTTCATCCTCTCCTTAATGTTGTTTTTCCTGCTACACAGACGTGTTTCCATGAATGTTGGAATAAACTCACAACTTAATTAACAACCACTGATTGTTCAACATTTTAAGTTCCTTATACAGATTTGTGGCTCCTTTAATCTGGAAGCCTTTCCCACAACGTCACAGTCTCATCCTTCAGGGAGAAAATACATCCCAGATGTAAATGAGAAGGCAGTTTAGTCGTGTAGTAATGCCACTTTTGGGAGAAAGTGTTGCACAATCAGAACCCAAACTTGAGAGTGTTTTATTTCACTCAAACGTTTGTAAATCATATAGAATCATACAGGAAAACAGCAGACAGAGAGGCTCAGATAACAGCAGTGGGAGCGTTGGCGTAGAGGAAACTCTAAAGAGCCTCTTCAGAACAGAAGCTCCTCAGAGAGTCTCTTTTTTTTTTAGGTTCTCATACATCATGAGATGGGTGCTGGTTCATCTTCACAGTAAAGTGCTGACACACTAAAGTCAAGAAGATTCTGCACAGGGATGAGCAAAGGCAGAGAGGAGCCCCACGATCCGTCATGCAGGCCTATTCTCAGTCTCAGAGGCTGACACAAGAAAGTGTTTATGCATCCAGTGTTTTGAAATTCAGTTTGGATTGTAGCTGTTCCAGACAAAAACCGATGCACAGTTTGGCCGCATGCTACGTGCCACTCCCATCGTCAGCCGGTGAAGTCAGCGGCCCCGAAGAGAGCATCGCTACCTCAGTTAATCACGATAATTCTGATTAAAGAATGTATTTAACCTCAGTCTTTAGCTCCGTTAATACCCTGTGGTCCTGCTTCACAGAGGAGGGCCTGGGGGAGAATCCACTCGCAATCAATATGAGCATTATGTTCATTCATGAGATAAAGACAAAAGACCAGATCCTCTGAGTAATCACGCTCCTCCTGCATCTCTGCTCGGGACTCACTTTGAGTTGCACAAATTGTAAATGTGTAAGTGTGAAGGGAGAGAGGGACCTGCTTCACCAAACCAGCCTCACATACGCTTTCTAGGCTTCCTCAAGTGCTGCTTTAAAGGAGTGGCACCAGAAATACTGAAAAATTTCAGGCTGCAGGAAAAAATAAATAAAAAATCGGACAATTTTAAGCTAGCATAGTTTTCACTGTGTGAACTTGGGACTTCTCTGCAAATAGGTTAAAGATGTAACCGCTTGGTTTCATGGTTAAAGCAGTAAATCTGCAGCCTTGTAAAATCAAAGATGCTGTTCTCATTTCTGCTATAAAGGGCTCACTTTCTAATCACATACAAGTTCCTGCTGTATATTTAATGTTTTCTTTCCACTCAAAGTCGTAACATAATAATCAAAATCAAGAAGTCGACTTGTGTGATGACTCATAAACCCGTTGAGTTTTGAGTTTCTCTTAATACGTGATGTTTAGTGAAACATGCTGACTCGCTGTTTACAGTTTGGAATGTTAAAATGATTGACTTAATAATGCATTTGGAATGCACACGGCCTGACATTTTTTTTTCTCCCTTATTTCCTTAATAAATGTCAGTAACAGCCTGATTCAAAAAGAAATACCAGCACACGGGAGAGAAGCAGTTGGCAGAAAGAGTCTTAAAAAGTAAAAGGGAGGTAGGGAGTGAGTAATTCGTGACATTGAGTTGGCATGCGGCATTACATAACTCTGAGGCTTCGCTGGCTGTGGCCTTTACAGCAGAACAATGTGTCTCATTTGGGAGGAACACTAATTAGTTGGTATTTCAATATTTTCTACTGGTTTATGGTCCAAAATATTAACCAATAACTTACTTCCTTACATGCGAAGAAGCAGAGATTGTCTCGTTGCCTCAATGGAAGGAATCCTGGTTAACCTACAGATGTAATGTCATCCACAACTTTAAACTATTCGGTTTTGGCTTTCAAAAGAATTAAAGCTTTCCTCGACATTGAGGAGTCTATGATTAACTGGTTTGCGGCATCCATCAATGCAGTAACTAATCACTAATCACCATTTGGTTGTTTTCCACTGCAGGAGGAATAGGGATCGGCAACCTTAAACAATCAAAGAGCCATTTGGACCCGTTTCCCACGGAAAAGAAAACCCTAGGAACCACAACACCCTTTTGAAATTTAAAATGAAGACAACACTGCATATATCGTTTTTTTACCTTTATGCTACGTATCAAAAAACTATAGTGTGGTGTATTTATGAAATCAACGAACTGCTACAGAGAAAACAAAATTTTATTTCTGCAACAAAAACATTTTGAACTCCAAAAAAAAAAAGACACTGGGTTCAAGGTTACTTACAAATAAAATACTCAGTGTCTGTTTAAATCCTCCTCATATAAATGAAATAAACAACCATACAAAAATTCTCCTCCTGCAGCAAAGTAAAAATGACGTCTGGTTGTCCTGCTGCCTGCAGCTGGGCCTGCTGACCAGACTGCTGACCGCCTGTGAGCTCTTTGGGATGGGAGGAGCTCACGGCAGCACCGCTGCTCACTGAGGACAGTAACTGCAGAACGATACGTGTTTTCACATTAGAGTCTTCAAAACACCAGAAAAGTCTCAGAAAACACCAGAAAGAGTCGCTAGATTTGTCGCTAGTCGCTATTGACAAAAAGAAAGTATTTGGAAGGATCTCAAGAGTTGCCATATTTAGTGAGAAAGTCACCAAGTTGGCGACACTGTGCCGGCAGGTGTTGCACATCAGTGGTTGTGACGCATATTTTGAGCCACAAAAAAATGTAACACGTCTTATTTAATGTTACAAGAACACCATAATCTTCAAATTTACAATTACATTTTAAGAATGAAAGAAATAAAATAAAATAAATTTAAATGAAATACTCACTATTTATTTTCCAAAGCCACAAGGAG
The DNA here is from genome assembly GCF_000690725.1 of Stegastes partitus. NCBI lineage: Eukaryota > Metazoa > Chordata > Actinopteri > Pomacentridae > Stegastes > Stegastes partitus. The sequence goes on from NW_007577774.1 coordinate 684,013, forward strand.
CAGAGGTATGAAAGAGCCACATGCGGCTCCGAAGCCCACCACTGGTGTAGAACCTCTTTCAGAAAAGTTTTTGAAGGAGAATAAAGTATCTACTCCAGGATTAGTACTTCTGAGTGACCATGAAACATTGCTGTTCAAACACCATTTGTTCTTCCCTTTTGATGTCTTTGTGTAGCAGCGATCTTCTCCTCTCTAAAATTGCCATGCCTGATTGGCCCTTTCAGCATTTCTGTTTCCGTTGTGGTGCAGGATCCAAGCTTTGACTGCAGTGTTCATTCTGATAGTAGTTAGTGAACATAACTCCAGTTGTATGAGGAAACAGAGCAACAGGGGGTTTGTTGTGTGATGCTGATGGTGATGTTGAACAGGAAACGAGTGCTACTTGACGAGGGCATCAAGAGAGCCGATGATATGGCACTTCCATTAGCATCCAGACCCACAGAGTGGCTTTCAAGTAGCCGATCAGAAGTAGCTACTCCAGAGCAGGTATGAGGGTACTTCAAAAAGTTCTTGGCCTCACCTGAAAAAGTCTCAAGAGAAAGATTGTTCTTGATTTATATTTCAACATAGTATCCTTTAACTTCAATGCACTTGGTCCACTGATGTTCAAGCTTCGCTATACCTTTGCAGGAGATGAGGCAACAGTTAAAAACGGTTAAAAACAACATTTTACTACTTCTGCCAACAGTGCTGTGTGGACGGGAGCATTGTCCTGGAGCAGCTCGAAGCTCTGGCTGCTTGAGTTGTTATGCATGTTGATATGAATCTTTACAGTATACAGTTATGACTGTTGTTTCCAGGTGAAGCAGACGACTGTTTAAACTACACTTGTACTGAAAACGGCCCTGAAAGAGGTCCTACAGTGGCATGGACAGATGTTTGGCTGCCCGAAAATGAATCACATTGTTTTATTTAAGATTTATTTTGTGTCACAACAGACATAGTTTAGGTGAATTTGAATCCTTGACGGGTTTCAAGACTAACCCAACACCACTGTTTCCTGTTTCGTCTCTCTCGTGCATCCTCTGTCCGTCACAGGATACACGTGATCTTTTTTTTTCTTTGCTCAAGACAAAATACTTTTCTTTACCTCCTTTAAACTGATAACTGTAATCCGGTATCAAACTTTGTCTATACAGCTTCCGGTTAGGCAGTGAGTGTTAAAACCAGGACCGAGCAGTTATTACTGGTTCTACCACTGAGCTCTACCTCTTATAGTTTGTTTCAAATCTCGGCGAAGCCCTTTGCAGTGCAACATTAAATGTGATGCGGTAATCATCCATTTCCATGAAGAATATTTCATTTCATCCCTTTTACCTCTTATTTCATCACCTGTATATAAAAATGCAGGATGTGCTCGACCCAGTATTTAAGATGAGTTACAAAAGGCTCACTGGGATATCTCGACAACACACACACCCACAAAGACACATGTCTTAGTTCAGCTACCATTGAAGGTACATAAAATCTTTGAGTTCAGAGCTCGATGCCGGATCAAGAGTTAAAAGGCTCGCTATAAGGGAGGAATAAATGGATGGGAGAGAAACGAAAAGGGAAGGTGAGATGTGGAAGGAGAACATATGAAGTGCAACACTTGACTGTCTGTTCAGCCGGAGGAGACTGATTACAGTGCTAAGTGGAGGTGAATGTTTCTCAGCCCTGACATGGAAATGGGAAAAAGGGGTCCTGGATTGAGATGAAGAGCGTGTGAAAAAAAATATCTCAACAGAGGCAGTTCTTTCTTTCACTTTGACCTTTTTCACCTGGAAAAATAATTACTGCGCAGATAAAATGACACGGCAAACCAGGCGCAATGTTACTTTCACAACATGGGACAAAAGGAATCTTCCTGGCCTCTGCAGTGTTGGCATTCAGGCAAAAAAACACGTTATGTAAGCTATTGGTTCTGAAACTTTATTCCAGCCATTCAGATGTGACTTCAGTGAGACGCGTTGCATTCCATCTTTTCATTTTCCTTCTGGCAGGAACATTTACAGCGAGAAAGAAAGAGAGACAACAAGGTATGCGCAAAGTGACCTTGGTGCTGCTCTAAGGCTGCCCAAACACAGAAACTATTCGGCGAATGACAGGAATTTTTTGTTTAAGAATGATCAGAGAAATATTTTGACCAGAATATAATGAAACTGTAACCATGGTAACGGCTCGACTAATCACGAGGATGCTGTCAGCAGGCCCGTCTGCCTTTATCTGTGAACATCAGCCGCATGAAAAGACGAGAACGAATTCCTTTGATTTCACCGGTTTATAGGAGCAACCACTGGAGAAGGAGGAACCTGCGTTATGTTGCCCAGAATCAAAGAGGACGGTGATGAGAGGGGTCGGGCTGCAGGCGTATCGGGGTGCATTACCTGCTCAGATGCACTCTGTGTTCTCATTTCTGTCCATTTTACCTCCACGTACAAACATAGATGCACAGTTTGCTCTCTGGCAAAGTGAAATCTTTCATTTTGAGTCAGTCAGTGCAGCGGTGTAACCATTACGGGGGGAAATCATGAATTCCATCAGTCTTATAGGCTGTTGCCCCCAACAGTGCGCTAACCTACGCTAACTCTGAAGACAGAAAATAGCAGGACAAGTCAAGTTCCTTAGTAGCCTGCTGCATCAAATGGGGAACTTTCTCCGTGGACTGGTCTTTCTAGGGCCTGCATTATAAAGCCCAGGCTATGTGAAGCTATTCAAAATGGAATTTCAGTTGCAGCTGTGTGGCCAGTGGAATCTGTAAAAGTTGGTCGCCGTATCACCATCGCAAATTAAAGCATCTTGCAGTTGTTGCTGAAAAACATAGGGGAAATAAATGAGGGCGTAGCTGCTCCAAACAACAAAGAAAGAGGCTTTGCTGGCTGCGATATAACTGATTTATTCATACAGACTGCAGGTGATGATGAGGAGCAAAGAGTCAAGTGATGTCAACTCAAGTCACCGCTGTGCCAAAGTGCTTTCCAGTAAAAAAGATAAAAAAATCTGAGTTACAAAATTAACCTAAAGGTTGGGGTTAAGGCATAATAATGTTGTTTATGTTGTGATTTTATCAGAGGAATTTGTATATTAAGGATGAAAGAGGCAGAATCACCAAAGAGGACTTTTTTATTCACATTAGCTGCAGCATTTTCAAGCTTTAAAACTCACAAACACTGAGAAACGTTTACGCTAAATTTCTATTTCCAAAAAATTGTTGTCAACTTTGACTACATGGATTAAATAAATATTTTTTTTTCTTATTATTATAGCTCATGACGCAAATGTAAAATAAAGCAATACAAAGAATTTCTTTAATACTCTACAGTCTAAACAAACAGAACATGGCTCTGAAGAACAAAGCATGAAAGAGGAGACAGAAGGATTCAGGAGGTAAATTAGAGAACAACACATCATTCATATAATCAGACTGGTCTCCATTCACGTTATTTATTGTTACACCGAAAGAAATAGAATGAATGAGAATCTGCTGCAAGATTTTAAATAATCTGATAAAACAAAAAAAGAAGGGCGAGAAACAGGGTTTTCTCTACGTGTCTCCCAGCAACTTGCAGATGAAACACGATCTTCTCAGTTCAAGGACAGAGTAGAAAAAAGGGAAGAAGACACAGTAGTGCTGAAACATGAGTCTGTCTGTGGAAGAGAAGGTTGTGAATAAAAACAGGCTCGTCATTTGATAATTCAACTCTGATTTTTGTTTTTTGCTTTCTGTACATGCATATGACATCCGGAATGGAAAATTAGTTTCATTGTTTTCCATTTTACCCAAAGACAAGCAATATAAATGAACAGATTGTGGATTTTTTCCTCATTTAGGATTCGCTGATTGCCCATCGTGCTGCGTCAGTTTGAATTTAGCGTGTCAAATTGGGGCTTGACAGCAAACTCCTGTGCTGCCTTTTGTTGTTGTTTGTTTTACCTGCGTTTTGTGGAAATTAATAATTTTGCAGAAGCTTAATGCTCGGGTTACACGTGAAGCTTTGGCATAAAATTGTGTGCTCTATTGAGCCAATTTAGCATATTTTAGACTTCTTGATGTGTCGTATTTGCAGGTGAAACTTGTGTAAAAACTCTGCAGGTGTCATTTTAAATGAGTTTTTCCTATCAGAAGTGAATTCTCAGCCTCTCTCTTATCCTTCCCACTCCTTGAGTTTCCTCACAAAAGCAATGCACCAACTGTACAACAGATTCTGGAGAAGCTTCCTGTGAAACAACTGTTCTCCAACCTGGAGTTGTTAAACATAATTATGCAGCGTGCTTTTGAGTGGCAATTAACTCTCTCGGCATAATTGAGTGTCCAGATATCAGCATGTTTTCCAAGTGCAATAATAAACAGGCATATAATAATAGCATTAACACATAAATGCAGTTATAAATGTCTCATTAGTGTTTTTTTTGGAGCACCTGCCTTGGCGGGGCCACAATAAAAGCAAAAGGAGAGGCACGCAGAGAAAGCACCAGAAATTCGGGCACATCTACACAAAAAAAAAAAAAAAGCCGTCTTTTCTCAGATACTCCATGCTAAAAACCCACGCAGACTTCCCTCAGGGGCTCTGGGGAAAAGTCTTCACTCGGGGTCTTTCAACTGCAGCAAAGCACAGAGACCTTCGCACGCCGCTCAGATTTGGTCTCCACAAAAGAGGCCTGGTGGCACAGGAGACCACGCGGGAGGAAAGCAGAACAAGGCAGGGACATGCTGCGTCGGCTCCCAATTAACTTGAAAAAATTTCATTGTTTTAAATCACTGACACTTCCCTCCATGCTGTCCTAAAGCACCCCCCACACACACTATGTTTTCATCTTAGCCTTTTTATATCAGCTGTGTATGCGAGTGTGACACGTATCCTCTCTGTTCTCTACCGCACGTACACAGACCTGCAACTGCCCTCGTTAATGCAACAGAAATAACAGATTATTTCTGGAAATTATCATTAAATTACACCACAAGGGTGTCGAGGAAATTGGAGGTGAAATCCAGCCACGCATCCCATTTGAAATGCATTTTTCTCCCATTAGCGTTTAACTTTGTGAAGTTTCAATCCACCGGAATAAAATAAATACGGCATATAAGTGGTTTATACATTCAAACACACAATCTTAATTACCAGATTATGGCCTCACATGTGTGGTGCATCTATATTGTTCATGGACACTGACCATGTGGAATAAAAGATAAGATAAAACAGTCACAGTTTAATGCCGATCATATCTTTCTTTACATGCATGACATTGCAGCAAGTCATCAGTAGGAGACTGTAAATGGAGGCACAATCACATAGTAGGTTGGCACTTTTAGGTCATTCTGTTATTCAGCGGTAATTTGCAGTGGTTGACACAAACGAGCTGCATGTACATGAATGCGTTAAATGAACAGAAATGCGCTGCAAAAGGAAAAAACTGCACAAGTGAAAACAAAACAGAGGCATCCAGGGGCAGTTTTTAAGTCTTTAGTTTTTCAGTCACTGTGATTATGTGGGTGCTGAAGTGGTGTCCCTGTGTTACCTCTGTTATCCATGGAGACAAGAGAATAAGTTTTCATACAGCTTTTCCCTCAACTAATATGACCTGTCTCACTCACCATTGTCTGCCTCTGAGGTGAAAAGCTCACTGCTGCCCCAAGTTTTCCACGTATGCAGTGTTTTCTTTTTGCGTTTCTGTTTATGCAATGCATTCATGTATATGCAGCTCGTTTGTGTACATGCATGTCATTTGCCTCCCGTCCACCACCGTAGTAATTACCTGTTTGAAATGCAGCGTTTGGGTTCCACAACACAAATGGCAAAATTACCAACAACATCAGGGCTGTTTGCCAACTCTGTACAACGTATTTCTACCTCTGCAAGAATAAAAACAGCTCAACCCTTGCATGCATATTGTTTTGTTATTGCATCAGAGGACATTTACATAAAGTTAACCAGACACATTGGTGCAGATTCACAGTCTTCCTCATCGTGGTATTTCTAAAAGGCAACTGAACTTCTTTTCATTCTTGAAGGCGTTTCAACTGTAATCCAAGAGGCCTCCTTAGGAAGGGATGTCAAGACTGCATTATGAGTGGCTGATGATTGGGGTCACAGACAACCTCCCCCTTTAGAGATGGTTGTTCTGGTTTGACACAGATGGCTTTCTTCACTCTCCTCTCAAAACATCTTGTGAGGGTCATAGACTGTGTTCACTGTGTTTTTGGGATTTTGTCTGTCTTTGTGTTTTGGTGGGTGTGCCTCTGTTCTCTGCAGGCTGGGTGGAGTCGATCAGGAGAGACACTCGCACGCTGGCAGCTGTGGCTCATCGGTTCATCAGCCGTGCCCTGCTTAAATACTGGCGTCTCACAGAAGACCGACGCCAGAGGATTGTGATACCTACCTCGTGGTATAGTCAGGCCACTAGCCGCTACCACTCGCTGAGCATTTCTAGCACTTTTGCTGTTCTCTAGTCTCGAGTTTGTTGCATGTGTTTTCTCTGCCTGCTTCCAGTGTTCCTCCTCGGCTCCTGCACTCAGCACTCCTCCAGGCATTCCAGCGTTTTGCACTCACGGGAATTCACGACCACGGGCACCATCACCGGGAGAACCCTCACGAGAGCACCACCTACGAGCACCGACTCCTGAGCACCAGACCCCTGCGCACCACCCTGGTTTCCCTTTTCACGGCTCCCTCTCTACACCAGGAAAACCTCCACAGAGGCACGCACGAGCACCAGACCTCCTCGCACCACCCTCGGCACCCCCCACGACTGGCACCCCTTCACCGGACTGTGTTTCTGCCTCCTGGTGCCCATCACTCCACCACCTTCCCTAAATAAATCCTGTTTCCTTTAACCCTTCTCCCCGTCTCCCTTTTCGTTTGGGTCCGCCCGCACAGTCACTTAGCACGAACCATCACACATCTGTCTTCTCTGTCTAGAATGTAAACATTGCTGTTCTCAAAGAAGGGCCCCACATCCTTTAGATGCAGGTGATGCTGAGTCTTATCCTGAGCAGCTGCTTTCTGTGTTGTACCATGCACTTGGTGCTTAGTCTCCCTTATATATCGGTCTGTGCACTCCTTGCTGCATTGACCGCATTGCTCAGCTTGCGTGTGGGTGTTGTACGTCATTAACAAACCTCGTTTCAGGTAGTTTTTGCACATGTGCATATGAGAGTCATGCGAGTTGAAGGTGAGAATAAATACTTTGAACTTTCTGTCAGTCAGTTAACACTGAGAAAGCCTCTTGTATATGAGATAAAACGTCTTCAAGAACCGAAAGGAAGTCCAACTGCCCTCTACTGAACCACTTGCCACGTGATTCCATCCATCCATTATCTGTACACTGCTTTATCCTCACTTGAATTGCGGGGGGCTGGAGCCTATCCCAGCCGCCTTAGGGCGAAGGCAGGGGACACCCTGGACAGGTCACCAGTCTATCACAGGGCTACACTTAGAGACAGACAACCAAGCACACTCACATTCATGTCTATGAACAATTTAGAATCACCAATTAACCTCAGCATGTTTTTGGACCGTGTGGGAGGAAGCCCGAAACCCAGAGAGAATCCATGCTGCACGGGGACATGAACCGACGACCTTCTTGCTGCGAGGCAACAGTGCTACCAACTGTGCCACCTTGCAGGCTCCACGTGGTTCCATTCATAATAAATAGCAACCATTCACTGACGTCTGTCTCTGAGGAACACTACACCACACTCATCCTCAGAACCTAAATGACTTGCATTCAAATTTATTTCAACAAAAACATAAAACTTTGTGGCAGGCAGAAATGTGACAGTCGGGATCATAAATATTTTGAGGTACTATTTAGGAACACACAGTTGCTTTGTGCCTGTTGCACACAGACTGGAGAGGCATCCAGAGTTCATCCAGATAACTCAAAGTCCCACAATACAAATTTATGAGGACAATCCTAGAAATCACCTTTAAAACACCTGACATCCAGCAAGGAAATGCTAAAACAGGAGAGAAACGGTGTCTCTTAGCCTTTTCACTATTTTTGGTAAAAGCACAAACACAAAACGTTGAAGTCAGGTGAGAAGAAACACAAGTGTGTGTATAACCCTCTCTGTAGTAATGATATTCAGGATGGATCTAATTTTAGCTTCCAGCCAGACAAAAAGCATGACTGAACAAGCTTTTTAGTATGCAAGCAACTGTATTTCGGTGTTGCAATGCACCAGTCTTGTCATTCATGCTAATCCTCACCAGACAAAGTATTTCCAGGTGAAATGCAAACACACATAAACTCCTTCAGCTCCTGAGCCCTGCGACAGTTAACAAACTCTGCTTGCTGGGCAGCTGCAGCAGCTGGAGGTGCGTTTGGAGGGAGTGAACGGTGGTTGACAGCTCTGGTAAAAGGTGAGGGGCCATCAGGAGTGGACACCTGCTTTAAACTCTGCTCAACATGAAGGATCCTCCTGCTGTTTCTGCTGACTGAAAACCTTCCATTTTGGAAATATTACAGCCAGTGCTGCTTCTAATTAATCGAAGAATGCAAGTGCTGTCCAACATGCATGAACAGACATTGTGCACCCACATGCAGATGCAAAGAAATAATGAGTTAGTAATGAAGGCTGTCATTAGATGGAAGAGGAAGCATGTGGGGGCGAATGGCTGCAGTTTTCTCTCACATTTATTTTTTAATGCTTCATGGAGAACAGTTATTATGCAAAGCACGGATATCAGACCAAGAAACACACAACTCCGGCTTCTGTTTGCCCTCTACTTGACCTGACAGGAACAATAAACAGCTGCATGTAGGTGTATGTTGGTGCATGTGACACGAATGCACACCTGCCACAGACCGCAGCCGAGTCGACAGCAGCTTTGATGTCGGGAGGTTGAAAAGACTGTTTGTGCGAGCGTGTGTCGAGGAAAGGTCTGGACTGATGCATGACCATAATAAACCGGAAGAAAGAAGCTGCACACTCATGCACACTTAATATTTCAGATGGACTTCACTGCTAAAGCCGTATTATTAGTGATTCTGCAGAGCTGCACGGAGTTAAAAAAAAAAAAAAAAGTCGATGAAAAACAGAAAAAGAGCAGAAAATGTTGGCAGATTCATCCAGCTGTGAGGAGACAAGCTGACACAGATATTTCTGAGATAAAGAAGTTAAAAGAGGACAAATCTCTGGCTGTGAAGCTGGTAATTACTGTATCAGATACTGTACAAGGTGCCCATGGCTCAAACCTCCCTGCTGCAGACACGCTGAGGACAAATCAAGCCACTGGCATTAACCTGCAGCTCTGCCACTCTGACATTAGCACAGCTTTTGCAGAATAAAAAATAAAAAAGGGTACAGCTATCGGATTCACACAGGTAACGTATAGCGGTGAATTATGATTACAGCACAGAACGAAAGCATATAATCCCTCAGGTTTCAATTATTGGATTTAATTATAGCACCAGCTAAGCACACTTTATTCATGTCTGCTGTGTGGTATGAAGCTAAATACATGTATACAGAATGACTCAAGGGAGGATATATGCAAAGTAATGCAGAGGCAGGAACAATAGGCCGCTGTTTGCTGTATACTTCGCAGGGATACACAGGAGGATGTAGAGTTAGATCATCATGTGTACATTTCTTACCTTTGATGTGAGTCCAGCTTTAGGTGACATCTTTGCAATTATTAGCTGTAAATGTAAAATGTTCTCAAGGTTGCACCGTAAATGGCACATAGTCTGGAGAGGCTAAATTAAAAAATAAATAAATAAATAGAAAAACTCAGCCTGATAGACCTCTGCACCATTTGACGGTCCAGATCTCAGTGTCTTTTGATCACACTTTCATTTAGACAAATTTATTGTAAGAATAATTCATGATATGCAGCCAATTTTGCCCTGGCGATCACGAGTGAAAAACAGTCTGAAGAGAGCAGAAATCAGGATCTATATACAGAAATTGGAGCATTAACAGTACTGTTAGCTCCCAGAGCAGTGTGTTGATTTTTGTTTTCAGCTACTGAATTATGTAGCCTCGTAAAATACAGAATATACATACATTCAGCTAGAAGAACAGCCCAAAGTCAGCAGTTATGGTATCTATGTATCTGGTTTAGTTATTAGGAAACTCGCAGATTGTTTGCATATTTGGTTTTCATTAATTTAGAGTCTCTGACAATCCTACATAATCCAGCATTAACGCTTCTATAATACAGGAAAATTAAATTAAGAGATTTCATCAACTTACAGACAGATAGAAGAAGTTCATGTACAAAACACAGGACTAAATCACTTACCGGCGTGATGAACTGAGTGACTTTGCTTCTCCTCCTTCACCTCCTAATAGCATTCTCTGTCCTCCGCATTTGAGGTACAGAACAAAGATTGAGGGTTTAAGCTCAGTTCTCGCTCGCTGTGAGGACAAAGCACTGCATCTGATAATAAAGTGGCTCCTGTCCTGAATTATTAATAATAGGTGCTTTTCTTCCGAAGAACAGGGATCGGCAGCCAGCGGGGGGTCCTCTGAGTTGCCAGGGTCTTGAAATATCCTAACTGCAGACTTTGTTGAGCTGATATTGCACGCCGGCTTTGTGAAACACACTCACACTTTGTCCAGTGCTGTAAACTCAGTCCATTAGTGACACAAATGCACTTCTTCTTTTGATTTGAAGTTCAGCAGGGGCAGCTTTTGATTTAGACCGTGTCACTTCTGTTGCCATACAGGAAAGTTGCTATTAATAATATAAGCAAAACCCCATATTGTGTTTACTGGTATTTTAAAAAAATATCCGAGCCTTCTTTAAAGTCTTCATGGTTTGATTACAGCAAATAACTGAAATTCAGGTTTGTGACAAGACACGAACTCTGGTCAGATGCATCAAAGTCAGGCCTCACCCTTAGGTGCCTGCAAACTCCATCAGAAATGCTTGTTGGACGTTCCACTCCTACTGATTTCCCTGGCGTGTGGAGATCAGACAGTAGCCTAAGGTTTGAACGCCTCTCTCAAGTGTTCTTTTGTTATTCTTTATATAACTGTTGCTGTCACTTTTAAAATGAACCACCGAGTTCAACTACATGAACGTATTTCTGGAGCGAAAGTCTGAAAATGTGCACTATTCTCTGTGATGGCCAGCTTCTCCTTATGGCTCCAAGTGTCGCTGGTAAAGCTTTACAGTTCTGTCTTCAGTCACAGCGCGACAACACTCGTTCATTTCAAGTACAACCCTGACAGTACTTCCCACTTCAGAGCATAGGGGAAAGGCTACTTCTTGCACTGACACTTAAAGCAGGGGGAAGCAGAATTTTGCAAAAGAGACAAAAAAGAAAAAAAGCCAGAATTCAAAATTAAGCCTGTCCTCTGCAGCAGCTATCCGCTCTCCTCTTTTTGTCCTGAGCATGTCCCGTCAAAAAAAGCACAGACATATGTGCACGCTTCACACAAGCTTGACTTTAAAACGTGGACATGAAACTAAATTAGCCATACCTGCAGCTGTCTGCCTTCGGTTTCATTTAGCTTTTTGCTAAACTATTAGCAACATTCAACACAGACACTCATCACACAGTTTGCATGATAAATCCACACCCGAACCAAAAGCTACAACACACATTAAAATGATATTAGCAGCTCGGCTCTGGCAATAAAAACAAAACTCTTACCTAGAATATTTAGACATTTACTCGATAGATTGTTTGATAGATTATTTCCAACGCATTGGATGCAAACCACCATGACAGCACACAACACAGAGTTCAATTGCTTGAACAAACTCTAGGTTTTATGTGCTTTCCTTTTTTTTTTTATCGAGCTTCGCGTTAGTTCAGACAGGCACGGAGTCAGGGTGTCACATGGCCCCTCCTGTCCAATCGTCATCGCTAAAGTCCAGCCCACCCACTTAAGGTGCTTTATAACTGAGGCAGCATTCATTCATTCTGCCCGCTTCACGCTCACCACATCGCTGCTACTCCAGCCGTCTGCAGATCGTCAAATCTCCTCCTCCTCCCCAACCACCACCTTTTAAAAACTGTTCAATCTCATATAACCCCATGTTTCCCATATCGTGGGACTGTAGGTTGCAGATGATTCATTATTGTACCTTGAACTATGTCATCTAGATTCTGTAGTGAAGACTCCTGTTGGTCTTCTGTTCTCGTGTTCATACCGTATTTGAAAAATTGTAAATTGTAAATTCATGGCTCTGCGGGGGTTTGTGATCTCAGCAATTATCTGTGTCATACATGTGCAGATTGTTCCAGAGCATCACGAGCAGAGTCACCGCCAAACTAAATGCATGTGATCTCAAATAAATGGTTAAAATCTGACAAAGTGTCCTGTCTGAAATTATTATTATTGTGCATCACTGTGAAATAATTGCTTTATTCTTGGTTACTTTTATTTATGTGTTTTTTATTGCTGTGTTAGCATACTTGTCTAGCTTGATGAATAGGTTAAATGGTATTACCTCTTGGTCCTAGTCTTTAATAAAAAATAGATCATTAAAAATGTTATGATATTTACTAATGTGAATTTTCTTTTATTGCCCGGCCCTATTAGTAGCTTCCATGTCCAGGAGAAGACTGATAAACTTGGACAACAGTAGTTTTTGGCCCTAACTTCAGTTTTTGGCGTACAGTTTGCCAATATTGTCACATCATTTTATCTTTCGTTCTTTAATTTTTGTTGTTGCAAGTGCTGGAAAAGCAGCTGTTCCTGCAAGATTTTCTGCTATTGAATCAAGCCTTCCGCCATCTTGAAGTGCATCTGCATTCATAGAACAGTCAATAAAAATGACGCCCTGTCTTTGAACAAACCTGTGATTGGCCAAAGCCTCCTGCCCCGAGCTGGAGTTTCTTAAGGCTGAAGACAAAGCCCAGAGGAGAAGTCTATTTTCCTCTCAGCTCACTTGAATTACAACATCCTGAAAGGTTATAATAGGAGTTTTCCTCGGCGATGGCAAAAAATTACTGCCTAACTCAGGTTTAATATTGGCACTGGATGTAAATCACTTGGTGCATATGACCAAATATCCGGGAGATACAGGCCGTTTGGAAACAGTAAAAGTTTTAAAAGGTTGTTTTCAACGCTGCAGCCTCTCTAACTCCGGCTATATGCTTGTATTGCGCACTTACATGAGAAAAGGCCATTTTTGCACAAGTTAAATTTTAGTATAAGGCTTGTGCTGGAATCTCAAACCCAAGAGATTTTTAAATGAGTGCAACTACAGAAACACAATTTCACATCAGTCTCACAAAGTCCCCAGTAAAAGAAGAAAATGCACACCTATAAGCATCTATCTTTTACTTTACTTCTACTTTAGTACCTTTAACTTCTGTACCGGCTTTGCTACAGCCCGTCTCTTGATAATTTATCTTATATCTATGTATCAGGCACAATGTGCTGTATGAAATCCGCCCCAGCATGTGTTTTTCTGCAGGTATTCATATAATCTTTGGTCTATGGTAACTTTTTTTAGGAGATTGAATTTAGAGTGATTGCTTTCCTACCCAGATATAGTGCATTTGTTTCTTTTTTAACCCACAGGGAGTTGTGAAAGTGTTATGGGGTCATGAAAATGTAATAACTCGAATATTATCATCATCCCCTTGGAAAGCCTTCCGAGCCCTTTGGTAGTTGCATTCACATTAGCTTTCACTTTTCCCTGCACTCCTAACAGAGTCAAGCTCGGCTGCTGGTGAGAGCTGTCAGAGCGATAATTCCCCTTTACTTTGAAGAGGCGGATTTACTTAAGTATGTGAGAGAATTCTGTAAACAGCCTTGTGTTTTTCCTCTCTGATCCCAAAGTTAAAATGCACCTCGTGAACTGAGCTGACGTGAGACGAGGATGGAGGTGGACGCTGGCTCTTCCAGTTTCCCCACCCCACCTGGAGCGCCACGACTTCAGTCAGAAACGGAAATGAGAAGCGAGTAACACATACGACAAGAAGGCAAGCCCCCGCAGGCTCCGGCTCAGGTGTGATTTTGAAAGACAACAAAGTGTTCTGGCACGTACTCGGGAAGGTTTCGGTCAGTCCAGTGCAGGGAGGCATGGAGCAACCTGAGGAAGTGTGGCAACAATCCGCCTCTCCCTGACATGGACCTTCCTCTGGGAGACCCTGACAGGACTCCCATCAAATGAAATGCACCGAGTTTCCAAACTTTGTTGTGCCTTTCATGTCTTTGTTCTCTCTCTCTTTCTTTCTTTATTTTTTTATTTGTCTCAGTCTTAAGTTGGCCGTCCTGAGCAAAGCAACAGTGGGTTTTTAGGGAGGAAAAAGAGATCTCCCTCTTCCCCCCGGCGAGATCAAACCGGTCAGTAACTGCTCATGAAAAGCACCTCCACTCTGGTTTGATGAAAATGCAGACATCCTACTGTCACCTGCTTCAGTGATTTCAGTCAGCACCCAGTTGACTTTTGCAAAACCCCATCCTGCACTCCCCTCCTGTCAGCGTTATCAATCTATCATAGTCGCGGTGAGGTCAAGTCAGAGGTTGTTGGAGGATTCATAAACTGTTTTTTTTTTTTTCTCCATGCAAAAATTAAAAGTGCATTGCCGAAGCACATAAGGACAAATCAGCACATCAGCCTGGCCAAAATCCCAGCGGTCCTGCTTTGAACCTGCCACTAAGCCTGCAGGAACAACTTGCAGAGAGAGTGAATGGCAGATTAGAGATTCACCTCAACCCAGGTGACACCCACCTGTTGATACATGGGATGTGTAACACTGATGGCTTCATCAATCTGTTAAAGTGGCAGCGTTCTGTCATTCAGACAAAGGTCACTTTTTATGCTAATGGTCCTCATGGTTTCATTCAGACAGAGCCATGGCACCGGCACGATATTTTCAACATGAGTCAGACGAAGCTGCGAGAAGCTACCGCTAAACAAAAGACTAAACTAATAGTAATCTTATTAACGTGGAAATAGGATTTAGAAATAGGATTAATCAGGTTCGAGTGCCAAATCATGGTGTGCTTTTCAACAGGCGAGCTGTCACACACAGAAAAGCAGTTGATCAGCTACAGCTAAATTTGGGGCTGGGACTTTTACGTGTTCATTTTGATAAATCAATTACAGAAAAAAAATAATGCATTTAAAAATATAACGCATTTAAAACCTTTCCCTGTTCCCTAATTTCTGGCACACAAATAACATTAACATACACACTCCAGCTGGTAGGTGGCGCTGATGCACCGAAAGTTTGTTTGTCAGCAGCGAAGAAGATGCACAGGAGTGACCTCAGCATCCAAGAAAGTTTGGCATGGAAGAAGAGACCGCATTGCTTGGCTTGTTGGGTGCAAAGTTTAAAAAAATAAATAAATACATTTTTAAAAATTCCCGATGGCAGCTTGGATAAGAGCAGGGTTGTGTGCAAATTGTGCATCAAAGAGTTTAAAGATAAAAAGTCTTTAGGTTTCACTAATCTGTGAATGTAATGGACAGATGAGGAATGCACAGATAAATGTAGATAAAAAATAAACATTTTTGTCGCTTAAGGTCACATTTATGTCTATTCATTGATTCAGTCGTCAATCGTGTCAAATATTGCTATTTGATAAAAATGCGATTTATTGTGATTGATTAATTACAATTTTATTTAAAATCGCATCCCACCACTAATTAAATTATTTGATAGACAGCATTCGTGATGTTGTCGGGACATTTTTATTTTATTGGTTGTAAAGGTTTTATCTGCCTACTCAAGTCAAATGATACTTTTAGAAATGATTTAGCTACACAGATTTTTCAATGACTGTGTGCACGGATGGATGGATGTGTTTCCATAACTAACATGACCTTGCTCATCTTTAAACTAACAAAAAACAAACAAACATGACGCTCCTCAGATTAATTCAGGTACATAAATGTTACTCGACCCAGTGAGATTGGTGTCGTGACTTTTACAGAAAACTGACCATTCAGACACGGAGCACACACGCTCAGAAGCCATCAGATTAATAGAAAGTAGTCTGACAGCAGCAAGCATCACATCTTTTCCTTCAACATCCAATATAAGTAATGCTTTGAGCTGCCACCGGAGCCACAGATCCTCAGTCAAACTGTAATCGTCACTCCTTTTCTTGTCATTTCATCTTGAAAGCAGCAGAAATTGTCCCCATCAGTGCAATACATTATGGGATTTTTGTGCCGAGTCTCTCGAGTGCAAACCCTGGGGAGAGCTCCAGCGCTCTCCTCCCTTCGCTCATCTCACCCTCTCTGTAGCACAGAAGTCATGTGGGAGTAAAGAAGCAGGAGGGAGATGCTTAGCAAAATGGGAGGCACTTGAGAAATGAAATGGGGGACTAATGAGGATATTAAGACATGAGTAGGATGCTCCTTGTAGGTATAAAAACCAGCAGTGCAGGAGAAATATAACTTTACTTCAATCTTCTTGAGTGTGACTCGCTGTAGAGATCCCCACTCAGTGTGGTGCAGGAATGCTAGTGTGAATTTTCCCGTAGGGATAAATGTATGTGTGTGTCTGTGTGTGTGTGTGTGTGCTTCTGCACGCTGGCTGCTCAGGAAACAGCCAGGGCTTGTCTGTGGTTACATAAGGCCTGCAGGGATTTGGTGTGAGATGATAACAGGTAAGGAATACAAAGGAACCGCGAACAAAAAAAAAGAGAAACAAAGAAACTCAAAGAGCCTGAAACTGTCATTCAGAGGAGGTGCAGGTGTAACTAACTGGTTGGTTTGAATAGAAATTAACGGAGTATAACATTAAACAGTCATTCGGACTGCTGAAGCTTATAGGGAATCCAAATGTGTTGAAGTGTTGGGTGTTCCTGTTTCTGCCTTTGTTAAGCGCTATGAGATGACTTGTTGTAAATATGCACTATACAAATAAAATTGAATTGAATTGAACTGAATTCATATTTTTCTTCTGCAGTTGGGCACAACGCACAGAAACATACCAGGATTTATGCATTTTAGGTCCAGAGTGAAGGATTTAGGAGAATGAGACACAATATTCCTAATTATGTTTTCCTTTGTGTTTATCACCTAAACAGACGAACTGGGTTTTGTTAGCTTGGAATGAGTCTTGTATGTCTGCATATACAGGGTTATATAGTGTGTTATATATTATGTTTTTATGTTTATATTTTATTGCTCAGTTTATCTATTCATTTCGGTTATATCTGTCTTCTAACACTTTCCTTTTTTAATTTATCTGTTCCTAATGTTTGACTCATCCTGCCTCTAGCATTTCCTCATCGTATATCTGTCTTATGAGATGTGTCCCTTTCACTTTCTCTGTCCCTGTTTGTATGGTTATTTATTTATTGTGGGATGATTGTGTATTTATTGTGTGGAGCACCTTGTGTTAAATTTTATCTGTGTGAAAAGCATTATACAAATAAAGACTGACTGACTGAGCGATTGCACAGTAACCCAGAAAGGACAAATAAAACACAGAGAGTTAGTGGTGATCTGCAGCCTAAACCCTTAGACGCCATGAAATCCAACACACTGGACCTTTCAGAGACAAACAAGGAAGTTAAAAAGAAAGCAGAATCATAGCAGTTTTACCAAATTGGCTAAAAATGCTCCAGCAAATTTGCTTATTAATTTTATTTATTTATTTATTTTTTTTAGCTTAATGTAGAATCTTGTATCCTAATCGATAGCTATCCCCATCTATGAGTCCTGTCAGGTCCATAGCTAACTCTGCATTGTCACCATTGTTCTCATTCATTATCTACCGTGTCATTGTTCCCTTTAAATTAGTAGGTTGACATTTTGGGAAGCGAGCTTATTTGCATTTTGCTGACATTATTCTCAAGAGTGAACTTGAGGTTTTTACTTAATGATTTTTGTACACATAAAGCAAATAAATAAACAATATATAATTAGTTAAATTCAGGGGATTGGACTTAATGATAGAGAGATAAAGCCAAGCCTCAGGCTATTCTTCCCCCTGTTTCTTGTCGTTGTTCTGCTATGCCATCAGTTCTGCAATACTTTTAATGGGTAGTTTATTTAAATGCTGTACAGGTGATTTGTGATCTCTGGTCATGGTTCAGACACAGTTTTACATTCGATCTAATGTAAATCAGCAACATATCTGCTATATATACATCAGCTGAGCAGATTTGTCTCCCTCAAACTACCTGCCACAATTTCCGGACTATTGAGTGCATCTGAATATAAGCTGCACCCACTAACGTTAAGAAGAAAAAAAAAGTACATGTATAGGCCGCACTTGTCTATAAGCCGCAGGTGAAAAGCCATTGATCGCTGTCTTCATCTTCCTCCTGCGCACTGAAGCCATCTTCTTTAGTGTCGGAATTGAACAGCCTCAGAATGACTTCGCCACACACTTCCTTAGTCTCTCTTTTATTGTTACTCACAATGTCACGTTCATCTTGAGGCAAATTCTTAAAAAACTGTAAAATTAGCCACATCATTGTTGAAGCTGCAGCATTCAAAGCGTGTGAAAAAAATAGCGGCTTATAGTCTGAAAATTACGGTAAATAGATTAAAAATTATCTATAAAAATAAATACAGGACAATAGCTTGCTTTACTGATTTGTCAGATATTTACTGTCAGGGCTAAAACATCTGTACAGATGTTACTTAAGAATCCTCACATCCCTTCCCATGAGTTTTGGTGTGGCTAAATACTTATACAGTAGAGTAGAATTGTATATTATAGTAGTTTATGATGTTTATTCTTAATGTGTTAAGCCTCTCTGATTGACAAACATTAGTCAACCACACGTATTCTGCTAATAAATACACTTTCACAACTACACACATGAAATCTAAATCTTTCAAATTCAACTAAAATGAAAAGTTTCCATCAGAAGTGATATTCTTGAGCCCAAATCTAAACAGATCAGCTGTTGGATCAGGTGAGCCAGGAGTTTCCCATCATGCCCCGAGGCTCCAAGAACTGCAGCGGCCTTGATCTCATGACGTTATTGTTGCCTGCGTTTGCTTGACGTAGGATCAACGAATCTAACCGGCAGAGAGCGATTGTCGGTGATTGATTCTGGTCCATCTTGAATGAGCCTATTGTTGTAAAAAACAAAGAAACAGTGGAGAGAAGGGCAGTAAATGAAGGAGGTGCTGAACCCAGGATCTGTTGTTCAGAGCTGCGGCCTTTAGATGTGGCCTCTTATTAAAACACTCAGACATGAAGGTGTGTTGATCTTCTCTAACTTTAAGAAACAAAACAAAATCGACTTTCTTAAAGAAACTTCTTTACCTGCTCTTGTCAGTGTAAACTGGAGGATGGTGAGCACTCAGCGACATTCATAGAAGATGTTCGACCAACTGCAGCAGATTAACATCACGTCGTGACACTTTTGTCAGAAACATGATGAATCATCATCACAAGCTTGTGTAAACCCAAATTACTCAGACCAGTGATAAAGGTTTATGAGTCGTTTTAAACTGATGAAGCAGGTGATAAGACAGAATGAAGAAATTATGGAATTATTATATGCCGTCAAAGGTGCATCAACAAGTGAGTCACATGTTTCTGACTTTGTTAAACAATGTTGCGTAACTCTGTTCAGCTCCAGCTGACAAGGACAGCTTGTCGCTTTTTTTTTTCTTGCTCAAGGGCTGCCGGTCTGTTTGTGTTGGAGAATATCTGAAGTCTCTTCGGCACTCAGAGGAGGAACTCACTCCACTGTTGCGGCACCATGTCATCCAACGCTGCAGGCATGGCTCCGCCGGCCTGCGCTTTGTGTTTCAGGTGTCTGTAAATGTGGATGTAGGCAGCTTTTGGTATCCCTTCGAGGAACGTTCTAGTTACATAACAACAAAGGCTGCGTTTTCCCGTGGAGTCAGATCCATGAGCGATCAATAACATAGGAACCCCTTTCAGCTTCCCATGTCGGTACTCAAGGCCAAATAAAAAAATGCACATACCAAGCTTTTATTTGATTTATTATTTATATATATATATTTTTACGGCCAATCAAAGCCGCACAAACAGTTGACACAGCACCTGAAAAACTCACTATGCAGACTCATAAAAGTGGTCGGCGCTGAAGGGATTTGGAATACGGTGCCGCAGCCTGCAGGGGGAGCGGCCGGGGTTCTGAACATGAACATGTCCTTGGGATAGGAGGTGACTCTGACTACATCATGACTCCCCACATCCGATAGTGCAGCGCCAGCAGAAACCGCGGCTCTAACTCACTCCTCCACCACAACAAAATGCAGGGAAACCTCCAATGGCTCAATAAGTCCAATTAGGGATTCTCGGTTTATATCTTTGGGGTTGAATTCCATTAGGAGAGCAAAAGAAAAATTGCATACAAGTAACATTCATCTCTTATTCAGCATGAATATATTACAGTTAAACTGTGGTTTAAGGAAACTTTTGTGTTGAGGATTAAGCACAATGTGTGTTAAAAAAATGCAGACTGACAGTAACATTTTTAAGATGCTGTTATTGCTCATTTCTGTGGCAGATCGAGTTGAATATTAATCCTCCCATCCCACACTAAGAGGAGAATTATTTTATTCTACTGTAGAACAGATGTTGAATATTAGATTAAAGCCTTCTCATTACACTACATATTGGACCTAATCAAACAAGATATTTTTAGAAGGCTGAAAACAGCCTGCACAGGATGGCTCATTAGGCTCATTTTTTCACTTAATCACTTAGCTTAGGTATACCATCAGTGAACGTTAGTCATCCGTGACGACAAAACACCACCAACAGTCCCATTCTCCTTATTTAAAGCAGGTCTATCTAACATGTGCCACTGGACAGTAGAGGAGAAAAGGCTGCAGCTTTGTGCTCAGAATTGAACCGTTTTCATGTTTGGGTGCTCGGAGCGTTTCAACAGAAACTGCAACGCATGCTGGTGGATAAAAGCGAGGCGCCTGGAGCTCAGAACATCCTTCAGAAGATGCAAAACAATTACAAAAAAGGTGGTTTAAAATGCAAATAATGCACCGCACATAATCACAGTCATCAGATTTTTGTGCAAGTGAGGAGCAACATCACTTGTAAATAGGCGAGCCAGAGGCCAAACAAAATACCACAAGCAGGGATGTGTGACTGTGCAGAGTTTAATATGAAAACAACAGCTGCACTTTAAGCTGTGCAAATGCTAACAGTGCTCATGTTCAGCAGGTATAATGTTGGCCGCATTCGCCATCGTGGCTTCAGTGTTACAAGGCTCCAGATTGCGACCATTTAATCTGATTTTGTAACCATTTTTAGAGTGCTACTAAATTTTAGCATCACCAGTGAGATTTGCAGTTTTGCTCTTTGTATTTAAAAAAAAAAAAAAAAATCATAAAATAGAGGAAGCAATAGTCGGGAGGTGCGTGTGAGTGAATACACGATACAGTGCAGAGTTAACCAGAGGCTCTCGCCATCATATCGCGGTGGGATGAGGACAGCTCTGTGCAGAATCTACTCGTGTCTGGTCCAGTCTTGCTTGGCCTTTCGGTAACAATGAAACTGAATTTTTTACAATAAACAATCATTCAGACCCTCCTGTGCCACTACATTTGTGATGAGAAAAATCCAAATGAGGAATCAGCAGGTGATCTCGCCTTGCAAAAAGCAGACCTGCTGTTTCTGACAGGAATGGCTCATGCAGTTAACAAGGCTGAGATATCGAAAAGTAAGGAACACAATGTATTGTAAACACTGTTTGTGGGGAAAACTAGGTTTTGCCAATTTGACCGCAAACTTTAAAGACTCGTAAAGCACAACAGCAGCATTAGGCATAAACTATGCAGCAGTTTATGGCAGTGAAGGATGTACTGGTGTAACTGTAGTGCCTTTAACTTACTGATTTTTTACTTCACTTTGTGCCGTTTTCCTACATTTAGGTGGAAAAAACGTAAATGTGTCATGCTGCATGTCAACTAAAGCCTCTGAACCCCTTTTCACTGTAATATAAAGTCCTGTTCCTCTACAGAGAGTGCAACCATGGCTGGGAGCAGACAGAACTGATACATGCCTTCTGTGCAGTAAAAACAAAGTTAGATTTCCATAAATCACAAACAAGGGGGAAAAAAAGTTAAAAATCTGTAATTATTTTACAAAAATTGAAAACATCTGGAATCAACACATGCAACATTTTTCCAAGTGACCACAGGAATTATCAACACTGTAAAAATAGTGGCTTTACATGCTGTAGATGTTTGACTATTTAAATCTTTAGTAAATGTTTGCATATTTATCTCCTCTGTGTAAACATAAAAGTCCCAGAACATTTGAAATGTGACTGTTTTTCGCTGCTGAGTCACGGAGCTGCACATCGTATAAGTTCAAGGACCTTCAGTTTAAAAAGTTAAAAATCAAATGATTCAGTCTGTTTTTACAGTTTCAGAAAAGTTTTAAAACGTTTCAGCAGGGAGCGCTAGTGCTACGAGTGGAGACAGTTCACCTGGAGCAGTGTTAGCATGCTAACTAGCGCTAAACATTAAAGAGCAGCATAAGTCGTCTTTAGGATCATCAGTTTTCACCAAGACCACCAGCATCATTATATCATACTTAAGGGATTTATTGGTCAAATTTCACACCGATCCATTCAATGATTGTAGTTTCACCCAAAACTCAAGTAAAAACTGAACAAAAATGTATGCAACATCATCACAACAATCCATCTAATTGTCACTGAGATATGTTAGTCTGGACCAGAGTGTTGGACCATATATAAAACACACAGAGCAGTTGCTTTGTATTGCAGGTGGAACCGCAGTCTGACACCACAACAATGGATGTGAGTTCATGAGAAACTGCCTGGTGGCTTGTAAAATTCATTAATGGCAACTGTGAACACAGAGCTGTATGCTGGAAACACATCCTGTGATGTTAAGGCCACGGGCTAGACTTACTGTGCGACGACGGGGTTCACCGGTTCAAATGACTGAAGGGAAAAACCTTTTCCTCACAAGGGCAGCCTTTTCAACAATCTAATACAGACTGCAGTAATATCCCTCCACATGCATAATGCAGCAGCTAAATTTAATAACAGAATGACAAATAAAGACCCAACTTCATAACGGTAACGGTCCACTGTTATAGATGCTGTAAGCTCTCTATTGTAAGTAGTTGACTCTGACCCTTCCAGTCATGTTCCTCCAGTTCCTACATTATCATTACTGTAAACAAAACCAAAAAACAACAACATCAACATTTTCCAGTCAAAATTCATACATACCTCTATAATCCATACAAAAAACAACGTGAAAAAATGCGACTTTGTGGATTTACATGGTTGTCTGGCTACCTCACAGCAGCAACAACACTTCAGGATTATGTCACAACACCCCAAAACTTGACATTTTGGCGTTACTTTTTATTGGTTGTGGATTAAATAGTTTTGTTCCGATGGCAAGGAAAGCGAACTGGCAGCTGGCAGAGCCTTATATGTACAGAACACAGAATACAAGACTGGTATCAATGTCCTCATCTGATTCTTGTCAAGAAAGCAAATAAGTATATCCTCAAGAAAAGCTTTTAGGCTATCTTTAAAACTTGTTCTAGGCGCGTATTTATACAGATTTACACATTTTGCAGCTGAATGAGGTTGCACAATGGAACACGAGGAGATGATAGGTAGGTAATGGCTGCCTGTTAGCACTATTAGAAATGAAACCACTTTTTAAAGCAGAGAGAAAATTCTCTCTAATAGGATGTTACTGTAGGTATTAAAGTCTGACAGATGGTAAGAGAAATCTGACGATAAGAAAGGACTCAGTTGGCGCAACTGAGAAGACGGGGGGAAAAACAGAACTAAATGCAAATGAATGAGTGGACTCCATTGACCTCAAAGTTGTCTTCCACAAATTACTGTCTAAATCATCTCATTTGCTGCCTGAGGCGATTACTGGATCCAATTTACACGCTGGAAAAAACAGGAAGATGAGACTTTCGGCAGCCAGAACGCCATTACGCCGTGTCCTCTGGACATTATGTTTGCATCTACCACAACATTAAATACAGGAATGAGGGAAAACAACTTTTTGCAGTATGTGTCATCATATCTTTACATGGAAAACACTAAAAAATGTATTTCTTACAATAGAGTATCTGACAACTGTCTTTTGTCTCAGTTTTTTTTTCAATTGTTAACATAAAAAGACACAAAACTAGATGTGCCAGCACTTTGAAGTCGATGATGGCAGAAGAATTATACTTACGAGCGTATCTACATACCACCAGGGATTCAACCGTAATCTTTCACCAGCATTGATCACATACCACATATGCATTAAATAGTTATTTTCTAGCTCTGTGTGTCACATTTCTCATCTTCTTTGTACCAGTACCAGTCTACAGCACTGCTATGCCAAGGTACATCAGAAAGCGTAGCTGAGGCTGATAGAAATGCAATTATTTTTGCAGGTATTTTGCCATAAACCCAGGTATTGGACTAATTAAAGTTGCATTGAGCTGAAACCTGGAAAAGGCAACAAAACCCAAACAGACCGAAACAAAAGAAAACGACAGCCAGAGAAGCACAGAAAAAATAAACAAAAGCCACACAACCAACACAAAACAAGCTGTCGGATTGAAATAAAGTGTGGGTTTGAAATAGACTTGGTGCATCCAAACTGATGCAGAAACAAAACAGAGATAAGACAGCAGCCCCACCAGGGAGCGGAGACCAGGGATTTGTAGACGGCCACCCGCCGCGCTGCACATCTCGGCCGGCAAACACCTGAGAGCAGAGGCACAGCTTTTCAGACAGCGGGAGGGGAAGGATTACAAAAAGCCGCCTGGTATCAGCACACCAGAGACCTCGAACGAAAGCGAGTCTGTGTGAAGTAGAGGCTCGAGCGGATCACCCACCCAAATACACTTAACAATCACTTTCAACTGATCGCAAAAAGACAGGACTCCTAAACCAGCCTCCCTTGCTGCCGACCTCTCCGGCAACATCCACTCCAGGAAGAGAGAAGAGGACTGTGAGTAGCAGGCTTCCAAGACTGATTACTGACACCAACCAGTAATTAAGTCGCAGGTGAATCCTGGTATGGTGACAGGTTGGAAGGAAGCTGGAAAAGAGGAAGAATAAGCTGCTACAAATGCATGAGAGGATTGTGCTACTGGAAAATATTCTTGATTGTTTGTGTTGAATCGTGGTTCATTTATTTTTGGCTTCTGTGACAAGAATTTACCAAAAACAATTCTTTCATGTCAAAGTGAAAACCCATTTTTACAAAGTAATGTCAGGTAATCAGAATTTGAAAAGTAAAATAAGGGATTGCATAAGTGAGGGGAATGGTGCCAAAGTGGGCCAAACCACATTTACTAGTTTCAAGAAAAGAAAAATTTGTGTCGCTAAAAACAAATGCTGGTTGTTGGAGGAGTCATTATATGCATCCACAGATGTTCCAACACTGTCCAGAGATAGAAGCAGCTCCTTTGTGATGACTTATTTAAGTTTTAATTTTGCCTTTCCTTCTGCTGAGTGCCAAAGCGGGTCATACCACATTTTCTACTTTTTGAGGAAAAAAACTGATTCAAGGTTTGTCTCGCTAAACAGCACTGAAGAGTTTATATCATAAGGAACTAGAGACACTTTTGAGGACCACAGTGTAGACATAGATGCTTGGTTATAAAGTTTTATTGTACCTTACCCAACCTATGGGTTGAGTTTTCACGGGGCTTGAGGTCACGCTGTCCGCCATCTTGAATCGCAAACACGTGCAACTACCTGCGACCACAATATAATGGTCAGCGATTCCTGTGGCTTGGCCCAGTTTGCCACTAAATTTTCATGCCAAAACCACTATGGGTCAAACTTCAAAGTTGCATTGTGACATTACTAATGGGCTGTTGGTTGGACCACTTTGCAACAAACTATCCATCCATCCATCCATCCATCCATCCATCCATCCATTATCTAGACACCGCTTAATTCTCACTAGGGTCACAGGGGGCTGGAGTCTATCCCAGGGGTCACCCTGTGGAGGTCACCAGTCTATCACAGGGCTACATTTAGAGACAGACAACCAAACACACTCACATTCACACCTACGGACAATTTAGAATCACCAATTAACCTCAACATGTTTTTGGACTTGTGGGAGGAAGCCGGACCACCCGGAGAGAACCCACGCTGCACTGGGAAGAACATGCAAACTCCACGCAGAAAGATCCCAGGTGTCCTCACTGGGATGCGAACCGGCGACATTCTAGCTGCGAGGCAACAATGCTAACCACCGCTCCACCTTGCAGCCCTGCCACAAACCACTAGACCGTAAACACTTAATAAAAAAACACCAAACTCAGCTTTGGATTTTTGGTGATTTGGCCCATTTTGGCACTGAACCCCTCAAGTATTCAATCTCTTTAAAACACAATAATTTAATTTAACACAGGCTCAGCCAATTGGTGCTGGCAGTTAATGTGTCTCGAGTGATGGATGGATAGATGGAAAGACAGATAGATATATAGATTATTCATCCCCTTGGGGAAATTCAAAGCATCCAGTAGCTCACATGTTACATTAATGAAGAAACTAATGTGCTAAAGAACGTGCAGTTAAAGTGCAAATCGTGCTGGTCGAAGAAATAATTGTATATGCATCTGAAATGTTTCGTCACCTTCAGCACTCCTGGCTATAAATACACCATGAATACAAAAGAACACTTCAAACAGCTCCGTGAAAAGGGTTATTGAAAAGCATAAGTCAGGGGATGGATCATTTCTAAGTCACTGAATATCCATTGGAGTCCAGTTAAATCCATCATTAGGAAGTTGAACGATATGATGCATGTCCCCAAGACACCTATGCCTTGAACGATCATGAACGTTTCAAAAAAAGTTCATGAGAAACCCTTCAATACTTCGGCAAGCACAGAAAAACCGACATGCTAAAAATAGAGGGAAACTGTGTTTAATAAGAGCAAAGATAAATGACTGTTCTGCAAACGTGTAGACGTCTTTTGACAGAAATTACGTTACCGATTGCAGGAGACGCTTAAAAAAAAAAAAAAAACTCTCAGAAGCGTTATCCTACTCTTTCTGGTGCTAAAGATTGATAATTCAGTCTTCTTGTAATCACATTCAGCATCAGATATTTGCTCACCAGACACTGCTAATAATATTCACACTCCCTACAAGAAAGTCAACAACACTATTTCTCACTCATTACATTTCTTGACGCCTTAAGGTGGGAGCTCGAGTGGCAATGCAGAGGAGTCCAAATCAGGAATCCAATTTTAATGTCAGCCTATTTTAAATCTTTGCAGGGAGCTCTAATTGCACATTAACATTACAACGCTGTTACACAACTTTCTCTCCAGAATCACACGGAAAAGGAGTCAAATCCATCTGGTACTTAACCCCTGAGGCGATTAAACAAACATGACCTCAATCTCTCTCCTGCTAGCTCCTTGGCATCTGCTGGCAAGCCACCTGTTTCGTTTTCTGCTAATTTGACACTCTCTGGGGAGATGATGGATGTGCGTTGGAAAGCCTGCTGACAAGAGATTGTTCTATTGCTATGCAACCCCCCTCACCTCCCCTCATGGCCTCCAGCTACAGCCAGAAGAATATTCACACTGACTCGCATGTGAAGGCATTTGAATACAGTGTGGAATGGTAGTGTCATCGGGGCTTTATTCTTCTGGGGAAACATACTGATAAAATGTGCTACATATCATCGCATGAGGGAAATAACAAGCCGTCTTCTGATCAGACGCCTTTGTCCTGTGACAGTTTCCTTTGATCTTCGCCCTGTACCAGCTCTCTTTCTCTTTTCCCTCTCCTCCATTTAGCATTGTCCTCCTCAGCCGCCACGGAAGGTCACGAGAACACAGCCGATCTGATTGTACTTTATATGTCAGAGAGCCTGCGAATTGTCATTATTCATGAAGTCACAGCGGCCTCAGACCCGCATGCATGAGGAGGAGGACCGGGAGGATCTCCAAGGAGCCGAGTTCAAAGCCATCCCTGAGACCACAACGGAGAGATCTCTGAACCGCTTCCCAGGGAGACTGCAGCACATACGTGTACATGTACTGTACGTCAGTTATGCTTCTGGAAGATAGAGGTAAGGAAGGGGGCAAAAGGCAAAATCACACCGGGATCTAGGCAACAAGAATTAGTTTTGAAAACCTTTGGGATGTTTGATCCCACTGTTTGAACATGCTGCTTTTTTATTATTATTCTGCAGCATGTCCTCAGATAAACCTCTTCTGAATCAAAGTCTGCGAGCCCAATAAGAACGTGTTGCATGTCATTACACCCCAAACCACTCCCATCCGTGCATTTTCCAACCTGCTGCACCATATAAACAGATAGATGTCAGAGCCTTACTTGGTCACTGATTACATTTTTATATCTTATTTGTTTAATCGGTATTAAAAACCTACATGTAAAAAACTGTCTGTGGTTTTGTGTGTATAAACAGAGCTGGATATGACACTGGATATTCTTATTAATTTTTTCCTGTGGCCACCTGCAGCGTTGCAATGAGAAAAAAAATCTCTGCAACCCAAAACGCATTTTCCCCATGGACCTCCATTATAAAAGAGATATTTGTAAAACTGTTGACAGGGCACCTCAAACTGCAAACAAAGTCAAGTATTATTCTTATTCTTTTTAATCCATGGAGATTTCGTATTTGTGTAACTCCTCCAGAAACTAGAAACGCTTTCTTTTTTTTATCTGTTCCCAAAATGATGAACTATTCCTTTCAGGTTTGCTTCAATTTAGACACTACTCAGTAAAATTAAGATAAAAGAATTGTGGTTACACTAAAAGAAAGCAACGATGGGTGTCAGCAGGTGTCACAGCAATACTACCCTACTTCTTCCTTTGCTTCTGCTATTACCCTGTACTCTATGCTCAGCCCCAGGAGGTCCTGTCAGGTGCGAAAAAGCAAAAACAACAGCACTGCTGCCCAAGAAATGCTTGGAGTTTGGACTTCAGAATATTGGTGGTGACAGCGTGTTCTGTACATCCACTTAGAGCCCTTGTATGTTTTCTCACACTTACCGTGCTCTATGAATAGTTCATTGCAATTAAGTAAAGTTCATTGTAAGAAGCCAGTTTTAACAAAAGAGGGAAGTGAAAACTGAGGCTGCATCTTTTCCCTCCTAGGTAGACTGCAGTTCTTCATCATAATATGAATTTGCAATTTAGATATTATGCGGTGATGTTTTTGATGGTGGAAGTGGAGAGCCCTTCTGTAAAAATGTACAACAGCTTGTGAACAAATCATCAAAATCACCAGCAACTCAGTTGAATTTTTACCTACTAGACGGACTGTAAAGTGCAAAGAAGATCATCTCCATCCCCTCACATTCTGCTCATCACCTCCTCCAGCTCCTTAAATTGGAGAGTTCTCAGGTCACGAAGACAAAATGCTTCACAAACAGCTTTTTTCTCATAGCTATAAGGACTCACACGCTACTGGGATGTGCCCATTCACCTCATGTATTCAGCGGTGCATAATTGTTGATAACATGTAGGGTTTCTGCTCTTGTTCATGAAAGTGTTTGCAGAGTTAAACATATTGTTCTGAAAACAATTTCCACCGTCCTTGGTGACAAAGAAAATAGCAATATATACTTGTGACAGACACTTTATGAATAAGAAGGTTGTTGAAAAAATGTTTAATAGCTTCACTTAAATGCATCTCAGCTGCTATGAAAGCACATAATGAAAATGCAATGTTGGGTTGCATGAACAAACCCAAAGCAAGGTCCCTGCCGGGCTCAGAACGCCTGCTCACATAACAGCTCATAACCTTGCCTTGTTCTGGTCGCCTTGCTGGGTTTTATTTGCTTTATCTATTTAATTTGTATCAATGCTTGATCCTTGATTATTTCATTTGTGTGTAAATGCATCAGTGTTTTCCATTTTTGCATTAGCATTAAATTAAGTTTGTCCACGACAATTTTTAACCCATCAGAATTGACTAAAACCTCGGTCCATCTCTTTGTTTACATCTATTGTTCCACAAAAACATGGAATTAGGGGCCTTTTGAATGTTCCAGTGGAAGGAAAGACCACTATACTATTTTATTCCTCCTTACTTTCACATCCATTTGCTTGAGTGAGATCAGTAAACCCTCATAGACGTCTTGGAACTTGGAACAACTCATCCGCTACAGTAATAAACATTAAGCCCTGGTGGCACAACCAGGTACTACAGCTAATAAGAAAAATGGCAACGCTACTAAATATACTAAATATTTATTGCCTCGGATTGGATCAGAAGCAAAAAAAAAACAAAAACAAAACCTTGATCAGGACAAAAGTAGTTCAACTTAAGGTGGTTAAATTCAAAATAAACCTTTTTTTTCCTGCTGGTCTTTCCAAGAAAGAGGTCACCATCAGAAATGATCAGTATTAATTGAAGTAAAAACATTTCATCATAGTAGATTTTTTAGCTATATCGTGCACCTTACTTAGTTATTGAGTCTAAACATAAAAAAAGACATGCATACAGGCAGTAAAGCTCCTGTAGTTCCCCCCAGCAAAGCCTAAAGCCAGTTGTGGCACCGATTCCCACACATTCTCCCCTGCAGAGGTATTTATACTGTCAGCCTCGCCAGCTCAGATGCAGAGTAAGTGACAGAGAGGCAGTGACAGGTCAGTGAATCGCAGGACTGATGTCGCGTCATTACTCAAACCTTCCTTTAAGTGCTTCTTTAACGATCAGCCACTGGTTCAGATTGTGGCCTTTTGTCCAGCCTCTGTGCAGGCCGCGATGTGATATATACTGTAGCGCTTTAATTAGAGCCTATGCGGGAAATAATGAGCTACCTGGTTGAGTGCCCTATCAGCACTTCTCTCAGAAGGTTTGACATTTACTGAACCCCCGCTATGTGGAGGTAAGTGAGCACTCTTCCTCTGGAGGCTCAGCAGGTTCGCTGCACGACCCGAGCTCCGGATGGTGTACAGACTTGGACGCAAACACAAAGCGACGGCGCAGAAAGAGCCACAAAGTACTCCGCTTGTCCTAGTCAGCGTGAGCTAATGATGGTGGGGGTGAAAATGAAGCAAAGAGACGCAGAGAAATACAGAGAAAATGAGTTAAAAGGTGGGGCAATAGTGGCTGAGAGCGCAGGACAGATGGTGATGAGCAGGGAGGAGATTAGAGCTGCAGGTTGGGGGAAAAAAAAAAAGGAGAATTCAGGTTAATCCCTCAGGCAGCATCACTACTTTTTCAGCCTATGGACACACCATAAATATATCCTCCTAAAACCACATCACACTTTTTGTTTTGAACATGCCAGATTTCCATTTAGGGCAAAAACGTTACCTGATGTCGATTTCTGATGCTCAACAGAGGATGATGACATTCCGTGAAATGTTACTATTCATAAGTGAGAAGCTCAAGACAGCTCAGCGTCGGTGATATTCAACAGTGAAATTCACACTTATGCCAGCAAAAGTCAGACTACGTGATGTGCTTTTAAACAACAGTGTGAGTTTTTAGCCACGCGGGAGGCGTTGCTCATCAGATATTATGCTGGTGAGTCGATCTGCCGCTTCGATCCAAAGTGACAAATCTCAACAACTATGGGATGTATTGCCGTTAAACTGCATAGAAACATTCATGATCTCCAGAGGTTGAATCTTAGTGATTTGGTGATAAACGCTGCTGAGATCAATCTGCAAATTTGGCACTGAGAATGCAACAATATTAGCATTTTATTCCTACAAGTAGTTATTTGTTTTCCCCCTAAAACGCTTCACTTTATCGTAACTTTTGGGATGTATTTTTGTCCGTATCGCGACGTAACTGCTGCAGTTGTCTTTGGCTCCAGTTGGAAAATAGTCAGCACTGCAGTTTCAGGCACCAGAATCCAACTCAGTTCAGTGTAAAAGTTTGCAAGACATCAAAAGTGTAGGAGCTCAAATGATCATAAAACATAAAGATGGTTTCAGTTGCACACCACAGCAGCCCTAAAACAATAAGCAAGCACAACAGAGAGACTGACAAGCACAAAACTCAGCAACGAAATGGTCTTCAATGAAAGTTTGGGTGGATAAATGTACCGTTTTGATTAATTGGTAAAATAGTGGATAGATTAATGGGCAGATAAATGGTCTTTCGCTGCAGCTGTATTGATAACTCTGTGGTGTTCAGAAGAACTGTCTCAACAGTTATTGATTATGTTGCCATATTTGTGTGCCAAACACATGCATGTGCTGTAAAGACGACACGTAATCAATTTGGTGAGCCACTGTCATCTTATGCTACCATCAGGTCAAAATACGATTTAATTTTTTCTCATCAGTTCGTCCAAAACCCTGTCATTCTAATCAGCCTCCTCTGCACTTTGTTGGCGTCTATTTTAAACTCTGAAATAGCGAACGTTACACTTTCTAAGTTCAGCATGTTGGCGTTGCCATTGTGACATTCAGCTAAAAGCGGTGCTGCAGAATCACAGTCTGTTACTCAATAAATAAAGACCTTTTAATGCATTCATTACTATTTTACTTCTTCTAATGGGCGTATTTTTTGAATTGCTGCTTTATAAAAAAAAAAGATATTAAGCCTGGAGGAGAAAGTTTTGAGCATTTGGTTGTATTGACGGGTTAGTAAACACACAGCTGTGGCCACCCACTGCTGTTTTCACTCCTACAACTGAGAATACGGCAGCATGTGACGAACCCAAAGTCATTTTTCTCAGCAGTAACCAGCCTGTGAACTCACAGCTGATACATGTTTATCTGCAGCGTGCGGCTGTTAACAGCTCCTGCCCTTCGTTGAGTGCCATTTTCATCACGTGTACAAACCAGTAATGATTTTTTTCTTTCTGTGCTGACCTCCAATCTGTGCCGCGCAGCACAAACAGCCACATTTCCCACCGATGTTTATTTACTGTATACAGTGTTGTGCTCGTGGCCATATGTTGCAGCTGATGTACTGTACACTTGGCTACACTCCGTCTTTGGTTGCAGTAACTCACGCTTGGCAGAGAAGCTGTGGTTGAATGAAGTGCCCCGTCTCTCTCTCTCTCTCTCTCTCTCTCTCTCTCTCCCCGGCCTCCAGATGTCAGGATGGAAAGTCACAGCTGCATGACGTCAACACCCCCCCACACCCGTCCTCCATCACCCACCCCGATTTGTTCTTTTTCAATCCCCCCGTCTCGTTCTCTCAATGGATTACAGATCGTCTAACTCCTGCTCACGTGCCGCTCCTACAAGGTCTTAATCCCTCTGGGTTATATTCATAGTTCTGCTGCAGAGGACTCATTACGGCTTCTCTTCTGCTGGTTTAGTCGGGACATAAGCACATAATCATAACAATGACAGGAAAAGACCCAGACAAATGAATGTCATTATTTATTTTCCATGCCCGTAAAAGTAGACGGTTATATAATATCATAAAATAAAAAAATATACATACAATCCGAGCTTCTCTGGACTGATTGTCATGGAATCACCTGTTGCAAATTGAGGTCAGGCATTTATGGACATTTATTTAGCAATATTTTACACACACACACACACACACACACACACACACACACACACACATATATATATATATACTGCACTTCATGGTTGGCAAATTTAATAAAATAAAATAAAATGTAGTTAAGTCATTTCTTCCCTGATTTATTTTATTTTTCAGGAATTTTGAAACATGCAAAATTATCAATAAAATTACAAAAATAGACTGTAAATTCACATGTCTAATGTAAAATGACATTTAAAAAAAAAAACAAAACCTGTAAATAACTTTAGCATAACATTTTTTTTGGAGGGGACATAAAAATAAAAATAAAATAAAAATACAGTTGTAAATTTAGCACAATTTCACTTTTTTTTTTTTTAAATACTGTAAAAATATTTCTAAAATTAGATACCAATAGCAACAATTTAAAGAAAAAAAGAATTGGCTCTGAACTTTACACAGATGTGTTTATTAAATGAGCGATATCTTGTATGATTACAGAAGTTTTTCTGACAAAAAAGCCCAATGAGTGTTTTCATTAATGCATAATATATGAAAAAAAAAATACACATGAGTTTGTGTAAAATGATGTCTACCAAATGTCTGTTAATTATTGAACATTACTGCATTTTTAAGAGATGTGTATTTTCTATTACTTTACAGTCTTTCAGTCTTTACACTAGCCCAGGTTACAGCCTTATTTTAGGGCACTAAGCAAAACAGATTATATTAATTTGCTGGAAATGCACTCTTGGGACATGGACTGTGAAGCAAGTAGTTTCAAAACTTTTCGTTGTTTTTTTTTTGTTTGGCTGTTACCACCTTTGGAAAGCCTCACTTTAACTTTTATGTTGGAACATTCCAGAAACACAATAGCATCCTTCAACAAGAAATCTTTTGGAAAACAAAAACCACTAAACTAAACACCGGTGACTGAACTGATTCAGAATTTTGTCTCTTGCACCATATTGTATATAGTCTTTTCCAAGGAAATAACAGGCTGACAAAATTAAGTATCACCATCATTATCAATCCTGTGGAAGAATCATAAGAAAAAGTCTTTCTTGCAATGCAGACACATCACTCAAATGACAATAAAATGTGAGAGAAGACTTAGTTTAACAAGATTAAACTGCACATGGGAGCACTAGTTAAATATATTGAGGGTAAAGACATAAAACGGAAGCCGCAACCGAATCCAAAATAGGGTTTAAAATCAAATCTGCACCTTCAGGTCAAAGTTTTATGAGCAACACTGAGTGACACAGACACACAAAACCCAGACCGTGGGGAGATAAATGGCAACCCGCCCACGTCTCGGAGCACAGATCCCCCTCCAACACCACTGGGATAATCATCTTGAATGATATTTGATGAAAGTCGGACCTGCTGGGGCAGAAAGCCATGCGGCCGCGACGCCAGACCCCGAGCAGCACCTCTGCTCTGTGTGACAGGCGTCATGTGTGATTTATGAGTTGGTTATGAGAGAACACAGTGGTCAGTTGGATAAAGGTTACCGCTCCAAATGGGATCAGGATGAATTCAACTGACGCGGGAAGACGAGGGTTTAGATATTGCATCAAGTGACACGGGCCCTTATGAGATCCATAGGAGGGATGTTTTCTATTATATCTGCCAGAAAAGCTGCTCCTGGGCTTCAAGTGTTTTTAGTTTTTATTTTAAAAACTGGGAGAAAATCTGGATTGCTAAATCACTTTCACCAAAGCTAACATGCATAATCAGCACCTTATTTGCACTTGCTGTCTTTTTTAATGTTGGGTTTCTATTATGTGAATATCGAGCTGTTCTCAAAAGTAATAACGTGATGAAATTTGTGGGGAAATGTGAAACCCACTGGTAGAAATCAATAAAACCAAGCCTTATGTACGTTAAGGCAGTATTCATTTATTTTTTTTGTCCTCTTGGGGAAGCTTTAAACATAACATATGCGTTATAAATAGGATTCGATAAAGCAGTCGTGTCTGGCCACCTGTCGATTGTTAGCTGAATATTTACTCTTCATTTAGCTCTGACCTGGTCTGACTCCTGAGGGAAATATATGGTTCTTTACCTGCTAAATGCTTCACTTTCTCAAACAGCTGGTTTCTAACTTTGTCTCTCTGCAGTTAGCAGGTTGTGTAAAGTGGGATTATTGGGTAGGTTTCACTGCAAACACTTGTCTAATGATGTGAGTGATTAAAAACAAACAGCTAAAAGATGCTAAAACAGTCCGTAAATGCAAAACTGTAATTTCAAATTTCCGTCAAACACGTATGTAACAGAATATGTGAGCTTCTGTTTTAACAAATCCAGCTGACGACACAAGCACCACAGGGCTCAAGCTTTACTCGCGCTGTGCACTTGTACATAAACATGATCCAAAATGGGGTTTTTTATGCCTCAAGTCTAGTTCGCTGCAATTTATGTGCATAAATACAGCGACTGTCTGCAGGACTCCGACCGAGCACCAGAGCTGCTGCCACTTCTCTGCAGAGAAGAAAACATGGCTGCGGTCACTTGCTGAATTATTAATGCAAAAATATAATTTTATTTACGTTGTAAATCTTTTAAAATGTTGTTTTGCCAGTAAAGCAATTGTGAATTTCAATGTGAGTTTCCAAGAGATAAAAGCCAATCTGGGCTAATGTATGCTATTTGTTCTCAGTGAGCGCCGGGTTTAACACAGACATGTATCATTCATGAATCAGGAAAGAGAAAATGTCATGATCGTTTTTTTTCTCTTTTTCTTTTTGCTTTGCTGCACTGTAACATTCTGCTCATGCTGACCACCATGTCTTCCCTCCGGACCTCGAGGCGGCTCATTCTCTCTGGACTGCGGCTCTTTATAGACTCGGTGACATTTTGTTGTCCCTGGCAAAAACAAGTGAGCGGATGGTTTTATGCACCTGGATTCGGTACAGCGAGGCCTTCTGCTCCGGAAACAAAATGCCAGGATGATCACACGTTGCAGAATTGTAGTGCACACAGCAAAACAGAGATGAATGGACAGCATCGATGATTAAGGTGAAGACTCAGTGTTGTCACAGGTTTCTTTTCTTTTTTTAGAAAGCCTTTACGAAGCAGTTTGATACTGCAGAGTCCAAAATCAATGTCAATTTGCTAGACTTTGGTAAAAACAGCAAATGTCCATATTTCCCTCCTACCTGATGGTGATTTATTTCTACGTCAAGCGCCTCCTTGAAGTTTTGCGTGAGGTAGCAAAGGTGGAGACTAAAGGTGGGGATCAGCTTGACTGAGGTGGTGCCTGATGACTGGAGGTGTTGCATCATTCACAGTGACAATACGGATCCTTTTACCGTCCGCTTGTGCACCGTCAGCAGCGCTACAACTCAGCTCTGGTTACTCAGGGCGATGGATCTGCCAATAGACAATTAATCTCGCCTTAATGAACCATATCAATAATGTAGAGGATTGCTCAGTAATTTAGACAACAATGGCTTGTGCGTGCATGCTGCTTTTGCAGATCTTTACACTTTCCTGAAGTTTCAATCACAACACAATGTCACGAGAGAGTGATGACAGTTGTGATGATGACAACGGTGTCTGCGCTGCATGAATATACACTCGGGGCATATTTCAGTCAAAAGTCACGGCAGCTGCAGCGTCCTAATTTCTGCTGATCCCATAATCTCTCCAACATTAGCATGACTGTGGGAACATGAACTCGCTGCGTTTTGGCACAGGAGCTGAATAAGGCATCAGGTCCCGATAGGCCCAAACACAGACTCATTTCCAAAAAAGCACCATAATTTAAGCTGCTGCTGCTGCTGCACTCACTTGAGCTGGAATTAGACCAAGATCAGAGACAAAATAATTCATCAGACTGAACAGTATCTGGGTCAAACTACCTGCAATTGAGGCCAAGAGAAAATTCTCAACTGTGAATTTCCAGATAAAAGGAATTTGAGAGGTATTTAGAGTTGGTGAAACAAACATGGCTCTAAATCATTTAACCTTCCAAGTTCGCACAATACATTTAACAGGCGGTGTCGGCTTCTGATTCCTGCCGGATCTTTATTTTGCTCATATTTTGCACGCAGGCTTCTCTGTCACAAAGCAGCGCTCCAATCATTTTGTTTGATGTTGGAGATCTTGTTTCTGAAGTGTTGGCTGACGCTGTAAGATCCCATGTTATCCCCTTTGCCCACCTCATCATTCCTTCTCCATCGAGGGACACGTTTATCACGACCAAGAGCTTTGTGGCTGTTGCGGTACCTTCACCAAAGCCGGCAGTTTATAATTTACATCTTAGCCGCCCCCCTCCTCCCCACTCTTTTTTCCTGCTACCGCTTCTGCTGTCTTGTATGTGGGAGCTGCACCCATAAAACACCAGTGAGCTGTGGTACGGCTGAGAGGTGTGGCAGGCAATAAAAGTCTGGGGCCAGCTGATGATAATGTGCTCACCAACGCACCGGGCCCTATCAGGCTTGTTTTATGGCCCACCATGTGCAGCATGCACACACACACACACACACACACACACACACCTACACACACACACACGAGCATGCACAAGCAAAGAACTTACCGGTGTAAGTAAAAAGTGTACACATTGTGCACACTGCCAATTTTAAAATGTTAAATGGTGCAAGATGGTATAACAACAAACAGAACAAGCACATTTAATATTATGCAAGCACACACTCGCACACACTCTTGCGCGCACTTTTACTGCAGGAAATGTTATGGATCAATGGCCGTCGACAGGCTGTGCATCATGCACTTGCGCATACAAACACTCCCACAACAAAATGTATCCACCATCACATGCAGCGCGCAAACACTCGGCTGCACCGTTAATCCTTTGTGTAAATTATTTACAGCAGGTAAAACATGCAGTAATCTGTCGGCGCTCGAGAGGACGAAGCAGGAACTGAGAGAAGGAAGAAAACGGCAAAATGTTAGCTGTTGTTGCTACAAGTAGCGTATTCAGGATTAGAGAGTTCAGAAGTGCTTAGAAGCTGCACGACCCTCAGGAATATTAGCTCGAGGAAGAAGTGAAGCGATGTGAGATTCAGAGGGAAACAGTTTGCATTGCGCACTTTTTGTGGCGAGGTTTGTTTTCTTCTTCGTGTTTTTTTTGCATTCATCAAAATATAAATTCAGAACGAGCTAATGGATGCATGAAAATTCAAACCGATAAATAAGAAATAAGGGTATAAATATTCTACAACACTTGCTCACATTAATATGGCTAGCATTACCGCTCAGAGTTAAAACTTAGTGATTGCATCAGAATGTACTTCGTCTGCTGGAGTCATTACTGTAGCTCGCTACTGTATCGCCAAGTTACGCAGAGATGCAGCACTGACATGGATCACAGATGATGCTAGGTCTTTTTTTTTTTTTTCCTCATTTGCATGTGTGATATGCATGTGACTGGTTGATGGATCGCCCCGACAGCAGACCCCGCCCGTAATTAGGACCCAAATGGCTTTACAGTGACTAATTATTGATGCAGCCAATATGTGACAGCTGCTAATAAATACTCATGCAGCCTGGATCGCACGGACAAGGACTGCATTAACGATCCGCTGCAAGCCGAGGGGGGGAAAGGTGAGGAGGCGGGAAGGAGGAGAAGAAAATCATATGTACAGTGGTCATGGCTTCCAGATGACAGTGATGAATCGTCTCACTAATGTCGGTACATCTCATGCAAAGGAACCGAAAGAAGGAAGATGTTTATTTCAGTTTTCCTCTTTAGGTCTAAAAACGGAATTTTATCTCACGTTGTCTTCTGCAGCTCCACTGAGACGCTGCTGGTGATACAGTTGAAGATCCAAAAGCTTATTTCAGAATCAGTTTCGAAAAAGTAGGAAAATAAGTACATGCATTTTATTTATTCTACGTTGTGCGAGTCTTTCTTACTTAGATTGCTCAATACACAAGGTTACAATTGTGTGTTACGGCCTTTACACTGCAGTCTTGTTTAGTTTTCCACTACGTTACTTTTCAGTCACTTTACGAGAGAAATAAGTTTTTCAAAACCCGTAACAGAAAAATACATAAAATTAAATAGAGTTGTGCAAAGCTTTATCTCTTGACAGGCAGTTTAAGGGTCAGAGGAAATCGTCTAATCTGCGGAACATTGCATCATGGCGGCGTTTTAAATATAAAGAGACGTACTGATGGCAGACAGGCTGGTTTATTTATTAAGCTGCATCTGGCACTCAGCGACTCTGTGATATAGGAAGGAAGAGGAGGCGGCAGCGAGGGATTGTGTTACACACACTCACACACACATAAAACTGGCTGTAATGAAGCTGAATAATTAATAGTCTCATGTCAGAGTGGCTTTACTGTAACCAAAGCTGCCCTGATGTATTGGCTAACAGCGACAACATCGCTGTTTCCAACACAGACGGTCTCTCTTTCACTTTCTTCTCACTTTCTTTTTTCTTCTCTTTCACTGCTCTTTTTTCACTTCAGTTTTTTTTAAACTTTAACTATCTCTGTTCAGAAATGTTTTGTGTTGCAAGCCTCAGAAAGTCTCTAAAGGCTCAGCCCCATATTTTCTTAATCGTTATAGTTTAGGACAAAAACCAAAGCCACAAGCAAGGAAACTGAAGTGGCTGTTTTTGTAAATTTTCCCAGTAGATGCCACCTTCTAATGTTTAAACCACAGTGTTGAACCACAGCATTCTTCATCCCTATTAATAGGAAAAGCACACAGTGTTTCCCTTCTATAGAGCAGATACATGACAGGCTGCATGAATATCTTGTATAAATGTTATACACATTATATTCATTGTGTGTATTAAAGTAATTGGTCAGCATCTTCGAGAATTTTACAGTTCTATTTGAAAGATGTCACAAAGGTTCATGGCTAAACGTGTGCAAAGGATTCGACTTGAAACCAGGAGTCATACGTTGAATCCCATCTGAGTTGAGGTGAAGGTCAAGAAAACATGTTTTCAGTTAAATGCTAATACAGCAAACATGTTGTGTGTGTTGTGCTTCAAGCTGCTGCAGCTTTTTTCTGTATTAGCTTAAGACTGCATTGTTTCTTTCAGCTCAACCACCTGCTGGGTGCCTGAACATGGATGTAAAACATAACAGAGGCCGTCACACTTATGAAATGTCAGTTTATGATATCATACAAATAATTGAAAGCAAATTACTTAATTGTCCGTTTCTGTAAATGTTATGCCTCTAGTAGTTACAGATTAATGGTACGTATTAGTGACTTTGACTGCCATTTACTGCAAATTTGAGCAATTGCCAATTTCCCTTCCAGTTGGCTTAAAATCAAAATGTGCATACATTAGTGTTGCAGCGCTTGGCTTTTCTACTAAATCCATGACATTGATGTCAGTAGATAGTCTTAAAAATGCAATCACTTAATAATATAATAACAAAAACAGTTGGTGCTGTCGAAAAATGATGGAAAACAGAGAGGAAACATGACTTTTCTGTCATTTTCATCAAGTTGTTTCTGCACAAGTGAATAGAACTGATGCTAGCTGCTATGCAAAAACGTCAAATCATTATAATCAAGTGGCTGGATAAAAAACTGACAGACCAACAAGCAGCTCTTGAAGGAAATTAAAGAAAATATACTGTCAGTGAGCATTCTGCTGATTCACCGACAGCATTTTCTCATGTTGTAAATATAAAACAATTTCTTCTAAAACATATTTCCTGTTGAAATTTTTATTAGCTGTATATAAGCATAACTTCAAAGAGACATGGTTCCAGACTGATGTAGTATCGAAAAATACTAAAAACTTGCATAATGGCAAGACGTGGTCATAAAACAAGGGTCACAATCGATAAACTTAACTTCAGTTTTGCCCCTAACAAAGTTTGTGGACTAAAATGGGGGCCATGAGCTGAAAGTGTTGGGAGACGAAGGAATCATGCAAAATGCAGTGAAATCACAAAGCCAAAGGACAGCAGATCTACACACCAGATAGATCAGAGTGTAAGTATCAACAGTACCAGCTCAAGTAAGTTTAAGTTCTACCAGGCTTCTCTCTTTCTAAATGTTGCACGCAAGGTAGAAAATCTGCTTTGTAGCATCAGTAGATCTGCAGATTTGTAGCATCAGAGCTAAATAACGTGGACAACCCTCCTACTTTGGAGGTCCAGAAACTCTAATCAAAATCTTCAGCCACAATATTCTCAAACATCTGGGCATAAATGAGACACTGGATAATTTGCATGTTGCATGTTGAGTCTGTTAGAAACCATCATCCGCTGTGGGACATCAGACAACACTGAGAAGTTCATGCTTGAAGCAGCACATGCACATTCAACAGTCCTCGAGTGAGTGGACAAGTGAAGTCTGTAAAATATCGACTTCTCTCAGAAAACAGCTGTAAGGAGTAATCTACAAGCATATGGTGGCAAACATGCCTCATCAACATACTGTAAAGANAGACATGCATACAGGCAGTAAAGCTCCTGTAGTTCCCCCCAGCAAAGCCTAAAGCCAGTCGTGGCACACATTCTCCCCTGCAGAGGTATTTATACTGTCAGCCTCGCCAGCTCAGATGCAGAGTAAGTGACAGAGAGGCAGTGACAGGTCAGTGAATCGCAGGACTGATGTCGCGTCATTACTCAAACCTTCCTTTAAGTGCTTCTTTAACGATCAGCCACTGGTTCAGATTGTGGCCTTTTGTCCAGCCTCTGTGCAGGCCGCGATGTGATATATACTGTAGCGCTTTAATTAGAGCCTATGCGGGAAATAATGAGCTACCTGGTTGAGTGCCCTATCAGCACTTCTCTCAGAAGGTTTGACATTTACTGAACCCCCGCTATGTGGAGGTAAGTGAGCACTCTTCCTCTGGAGGCTCAGCAGGTTCGCTGCACGACCCGAGCTCCGGATGGTGTACAGACTTGGACGCAAACACAAAGCGACGGCGCAGAAAGAGCCACAAAGTACTCCGCTTGTCCTAGTCAGCGTGAGCTAATGATGGTGGGGGTGAAAATGAAGCAAAGAGACGCAGAGAAATACAGAGAAAATGAGTTAAAAGGTGGGGCAATAGTGGCTGAGAGCGCAGGACAGATGGTGATGAGCAGGGAGGAGATTAGAGCTGCAGGTTGGGGAAAAAAAAAAAAGGAGAATTCAGGTTAATCCCTCAGGCAGCATCACTACTTTTTCAGCCTATGGACACACCATAAATATATCCTCCTAAAACCACATCACACTTTTTGTTTTGAACATGCCAGATTTCCATTTAGGGCAAAAACGTTACCTGATGTCGATTTCTGATGCTCAACAGAGGATGATGACATTCCGTGAAATGTTACTATTCATAAGTGAGAAGCTCAAGACAGCTCAGCGTCGGTGATATTCAACAGTGAAATTCACACTTATGCCAGCAAAAGTCAGACTACGTGATGTGCTTTTAAACAACAGTGTGAGTTTTTAGCCACGCGGGAGGCGTTGCTCATCAGATATTACGCTGGTGAGTCGATCTGCCGCTTCGATCCAAAGTGACAAATCTCAACAACTATGGGATGTATTACTGTTAAACTGCATAGAAACATTCATGATCTCCAGAGGTTGAATCTCAGTGATTTGGTGATAAACGCTGCTGAGATCAATCTGCAAATTTGGCACTGAGAATGCAACAATATTAGCATTTTATTCCTACAAGTAGTTATTTGTTTTCCCCCTAAAACGCTTCACTTTATCGTAACTTTTGGGATGTATTTTTGTCCGTATCGCGACGTAACTGCTGCAGTTGTCTTTGGCTCCAGTTGGAAAATAGTCAGCACTGCAGTTTCAGGCACCAGAATCCAACTCAGTTCAGTGTAAAAGTTTGCAAGACATCAAAAGTGTAGGAGCTCAAATGATCATAAAACATAAAGATGGTTTCAGTTGCACACCACAGCAGCCCTAAAACAATAAGCAAGCACAACAGAGAGACTGACAAGCACAAAACTCAGCAACGAAATGGTCTTCAATGAAAGTTTGGGTGGATAAATGTACCGTTTTGATTAATTGGTAAAATAGTGGATAGATTAATGGGCAGATAAATGGTCTTTCGCTGCAGCTGTATTGATAACTCTGTGGTGTTCAGAAGAACTGTCTCAACAGTTATTGATTATGTTGCCATATTTGTGTGCCAAACACATGCATGTGCTGTAAAGACGACACGTAATCAATTTGGTGAGCCACTGTCATCTTATGCTACCATCAGGTCAAAATACGATTTAATTTTTTCTCATCAGTTCGTCCAAAACCCTGTCATTCTAATCAGCCTCCTCTGCACTTTGTTGGCGTCTATTTTAAACTCTGAAATAGCGAACGTTACACTTTCTAAGTTCAGCATGTTGGCGTTGCCATTGTGACATTCAGCTAAAAGCGGTGCTGCAGAATCACAGTCTGTTACTCAATAAATAAAGACCTTTTAATGCATTCATTACTATTTTACTTCTTCTAATGGGCGTATTTTTTGAATTGCTGCTTTATAAAAAAAAAAGATATTAAGCCTGGAGGAGAAAGTTTTGAGCATTTGGTTGTATTGACGGGTTAGTAAACACACAGCTGTGGCCACCCACTGCTGTTTTCACTCCTACAACTGAGAATACGGCAGCATGTGACGAACCCAAAGTCATTTTTCTCAGCAGTAACCAGCCTGTGAACTCACAGCTGATACATGTTTATCTGCAGCGTGCGGCTGTTAACAGCTCCTGCCCTTCGTTGAGTGCCATTTTCATCACGTGTACAAACCAGTAATGATTTTTTTCTTTCTGTGCTGACCTCCAATCTGTGCCGCGCAGCACAAACAGCCACATTTCCCACCGATGTTTATTTACTGTATACAGTGTTGTGCTCGTGGCCATATGTTGCAGCTGATGTACTGTACACTTGGCTACACTCCGTCTTTGGTTGCAGTAACTCACGCTTGGCAGAGAAGCTGTGGTTGAATGAAGTGCCCCGTCTCTCTCTCTCTCTCTCTCTCTCTCTCTCTCTCCCCGGCCTCCAGATGTCAGGATGGAAAGTCACAGCTGCATGACGTCAACACCCCCCCACACCCGTCCTCCATCACCCACCCCGATTTGTTCTTTTTCAATCCCCCCGTCTCGTTCTCTCAATGGATTACAGATCGTCTAACTCCTGCTCACGTGCCGCTCCTACAAGGTCTTAATCCCTCTGGGTTATATTCATAGTTCTGCTGCAGAGGACTCATTACGGCTTCTCTTCTGCTGGTTTAGTCGGGACATAAGCACATAATCATAACAATGACAGGAAAAGACCCAGACAAATGAATGTCATTATTTATTTTCCATGCCCGTAAAAGTAGACGGTTATATAATATCATAAAATAAAAAAATATACATACAATCCGAGCTTCTCTGGACTGATTGTCATGGAATCACCTGTTGCAAATTGAGGTCAGGCATTTATGGACATTTATTTAGCAATATTTTACACACACACACACACACACACACACACACACACACACACACATATATATATATATACTGCACTTCATGGTTGGCAAATTTAATAAAATAAAATAAAATGTAGTTAAGTCATTTCTTCCCTGATTTATTTTATTTTTCAGGAATTTTGAAACATGCAAAATTATCAATAAAATTACAAAAATAGACTGTAAATTCACATGTCTAATG
Source organism: Stegastes partitus (assembly GCF_000690725.1). NCBI lineage: Eukaryota > Metazoa > Chordata > Actinopteri > Pomacentridae > Stegastes > Stegastes partitus. Next base: position 728,924 of record NW_007577774.1, read on the forward strand.
TAAAATGACATTTAAAAAAAAAAACAAAACCTGTAAATAACTTTAGCATAACATTTTTTTTGGAGGGGACATAAAAATAAAAATAAAATAAAAATACAGTTGTAAATTTAGCACAATTTCACTTTTTTTTTTTTTAAATACTGTAAAAATATTTCTAAAATTAGATACCAATAGCAACAATTTAAAGAAAAAAAGAATTGGCTCTGAACTTTACACAGATGTGTTTATTAAATGAGCGATATCTTGTATGATTACAGAAGTTTTTCTGACAAAAAAGCCCAATGAGTGTTTTCATTAATGCATAATATATGAAAAAAAAAATACACATGAGTTTGTGTAAAATGATGTCTACCAAATGTCTGTTAATTATTGAACATTACTGCATTTTTAAGAGATGTGTATTTTCTATTACTTTACAGTCTTTCAGTCTTTACACTAGCCCAGGTTACAGCCTTATTTTAGGGCACTAAGCAAAACAGATTATATTAATTTGCTGGAAATGCACTCTTGGGACATGGACTGTGAAGCAAGTAGTTTCAAAACTTTTCGTTGTTTTTTTTTTGTTTGGCTGTTACCACCTTTGGAAAGCCTCACTTTAACTTTTATGTTGGAACATTCCAGAAACACAATAGCATCCTTCAACAAGAAATCTTTTGGAAAACAAAAACCACTAAACTAAACACCGGTGACTGAACTGATTCAGAATTTTGTCTCTTGCACCATATTGTATATAGTCTTTTCCAAGGAAATAACAGGCTGACAAAATTAAGTATCACCATCATTATCAATCCTGTGGAAGAATCATAAGAAAAAGTCTTTCTTGCAATGCAGACACATCACTCAAATGACAATAAAATGTGAGAGAAGACTTAGTTTAACAAGATTAAACTGCACATGGGAGCACTAGTTAAATATATTGAGGGTAAAGACATAAAACGGAAGCCGCAACCGAATCCAAAATAGGGTTTAAAATCAAATCTGCACCTTCAGGTCAAAGTTTTATGAGCAACACTGAGTGACACAGACACACAAAACCCAGACCGTGGGGAGATAAATGGCAACCCGCCCACGTCTCGGAGCACAGATCCCCCTCCAACACCACTGGGATAATCATCTTGAATGATATTTGATGAAAGTCGGACCTGCTGGGGCAGAAAGCCATGCGGCCGCGACGCCAGACCCCGAGCAGCACCTCTGCTCTGTGTGACAGGCGTCATGTGTGATTTATGAGTTGGTTATGAGAGAACACAGTGGTCAGTTGGATAAAGGTTACCGCTCCAAATGGGATCAGGATGAATTCAACTGACGCGGGAAGACGAGGGTTTAGATATTGCATCAAGTGACACGGGCCCTTATGAGATCCATAGGAGGGATGTTTTCTATTATATCTGCCAGAAAAGCTGCTCCTGGGCTTCAAGTGTTTTTAGTTTTTATTTTAAAAACTGGGAGAAAATCTGGATTGCTAAATCACTTTCACCAAAGCTAACATGCATAATCAGCACCTTATTTGCACTTGCTGTCTTTTTTAATGTTGGGTTTCTATTATGTGAATATCGAGCTGTTCTCAAAAGTAATAACGTGATGAAATTTGTGGGGAAATGTGAAACCCACTGGTAGAAATCAATAAAACCAAGCCTTATGTACGTTAAGGCAGTATTCATTTATTTTTTTTGTCCTCTTGGGGAAGCTTTAAACATAACATATGCGTTATAAATAGGATTCGATAAAGCAGTCGTGTCTGGCCACCTGTCGATTGTTAGCTGAATATTTACTCTTCATTTAGCTCTGACCTGGTCTGACTCCTGAGGGAAATATATGGTTCTTTACCTGCTAAATGCTTCACTTTCTCAAACAGCTGGTTTCTAACTTTGTCTCTCTGCAGTTAGCAGGTTGTGTAAAGTGGGATTATTGGGTAGGTTTCACTGCAAACACTTGTCTAATGATGTGAGTGATTAAAAACAAACAGCTAAAAGATGCTAAAACAGTCCGTAAATGCAAAACTGTAATTTCAAATTTCCGTCAAACACGTATGTAACAGAATATGTGAGCTTCTGTTTTAACAAATCCAGCTGACGACACAAGCACCACAGGGCTCAAGCTTTACTCGCGCTGTGCACTTGTACATAAACATGATCCAAAATGGGGTTTTTTATGCCTCAAGTCTAGTTCGCTGCAATTTATGTGCATAAATACAGCGACTGTCTGCAGGACTCCGACCGAGCACCAGAGCTGCTGCCACTTCTCTGCAGAGAAGAAAACATGGCTGCGGTCACTTGCTGAATTATTAATGCAAAAATATAATTTTATTTACGTTGTAAATCTTTTAAAATGTTGTTTTGCCAGTAAAGCAATTGTGAATTTCAATGTGAGTTTCCAAGAGATAAAAGCCAATCTGGGCTAATGTATGCTATTTGTTCTCAGTGAGCGCCGGGTTTAACACAGACATGTATCATTCATGAATCAGGAAAGAGAAAATGTCATGATCGTTTTTTTTTTCTTTTTCTTTTTGCTTTGCTGCACTGTAACATTCTGCTCATGCTGACCACCATGTCTTCCCTCCGGACCTCGAGGCGGCTCATTCTCTCTGGACTGCGGTTCTTTATAGACTCGGTGACATTTTGTTGTCCCTGGCAAAAACAAGTGAGCGGATGGTTTTATGCACCTGGATTCGGTACAACGAGGCCTTCTGCTCCGGAAACAAAATGCCAGGATGATCACACGTTGCAGAATTGTAGTGCACACAGCAAAACAGAGATGAATGGACAGCATCGATGATTAAGGTGAAGACTCAGTGTTGTCACAGGTTTCTTTTCTTTTTTTAGAAAGCCTTTACGAAGCAGTTTGATACTGCAGAGTCCAAAATCAATGTCAATTTGCTAGACTTTGGTAAAAACAGCAAATGTCCATATTTCCCTCCTACCTGATGGTGATTTATTTCTACGTCAAGCGCCTCCTTGAAGTTTTGCGTGAGGTAGCAAAGGTGGAGACTAAAGGTGGGGATCAGCTTGACTGAGGTGGTGCCTGATGACTGGAGGTGTTGCATCATTCACAGTGACAATACGGATCCTTTTACCGTCCGCTTGTGCACCGTCAGCAGCGCTACAACTCAGCTCTGGTTACTCAGGGCGATGGATCTGCCAATAGACAATTAATCTCGCCTTAATGAACCATATCAATAATGTAGAGGATTGCTCAGTAATTTAGACAACAATGGCTTGTGCGTGCATGCTGCTTTTGCAGATCTTTACACTTTCCTGAAGTTTCAATCACAACACAATGTCACGAGAGAGTGATGACAGTTGTGATGATGACAACGGTGTCTGCGCTGCATGAATATACACTCGGGGCATATTTCAGTCAAAAGTCACGGCAGCTGCAGCGTCCTAATTTCTGCTGATCCCATAATCTCTCCAACATTAGCATGACTGTGGGAACATGAACTCGCTGCGTTTTGGCACAGGAGCTGAATAAGGCATCAGGTCCCGATAGGCCCAAACACAGACTCATTTCCAAAAAAGCACCATAATTTAAGCTGCTGCTGCTGCTGCACTCACTTGAGCTGGAATTAGACCAAGATCAGAGACAAAATAATTCATCAGACTGAACAGTATCTGGGTCAAACTACCTGCAATTGAGGCCAAGAGAAAATTCTCAACTGTGAATTTCCAGATAAAAGGAATTTGAGAGGTATTTAGAGTTGGTGAAACAAACATGGCTCTAAATCATTTAACCTTCCAAGTTCGCACAATACATTTAACAGGCGGTGTCGGCTTCTGATTCCTGCCGGATCTTTATTTTGCTCATATTTTGCACGCAGGCTTCTCTGTCACAAAGCAGCGCTCCAATCATTTTGTTTGATGTTGGAGATCTTGTTTCTGAAGTGTTGGCTGACGCTGTAAGATCCCATGTTATCCCCTTTGCCCACCTCATCATTCCTTCTCCATCGAGGGACACGTTTATCACGACCAAGAGCTTTGTGGCTGTTGCGGTACCTTCACCAAAGCCGGCAGTTTATAATTTACATCTTAGCCGCCCCCCTCCTCCCCACTCTTTTTTCCTGCTACCGCTTCTGCTGTCTTGTATGTGGGAGCTGCACCCATAAAACACCAGTGAGCTGTGGTACGGCTGAGAGGTGTGGCAGGCAATAAAAGTCTGGGGCCAGCTGATGATAATGTGCTCACCAACGCACCGGGCCCTATCAGGCTTGTTTTATGGCCCACCATGTGCAGCATGCACACACACACACACACACACACACACACACCTACACACACACACACGAGCATGCACAAGCAAAGAACTTACCGGTGTAAGTAAAAAGTGTACACATTGTGCACACTGCCAATTTTAAAATGTTAAATGGTGCAAGATGGTATAACAACAAACAGAACAAGCACATTTAATATTATGCAAGCACACACTCGCACACACTCTTGCGCGCACTTTTACTGCAGGAAATGTTATGGATCAATGGCCGTCGACAGGCTGTGCATCATGCACTTGCGCATACAAACACTCCCACAACAAAATGTATCCACCATCACATGCAGCGCGCAAACACTCGGCTGCACCGTTAATCCTTTGTGTAAATTATTTACAGCAGGTAAAACATGCAGTAATCTGTCGGCGCTCGAGAGGACGAAGCAGGAACTGAGAGAAGGAAGAAAACGGCAAAATGTTAGCTGTTGTTGCTACAAGTAGCGTATTCAGGATTAGAGAGTTCAGAAGTGCTTAGAAGCTGCACGACCCTCAGGAATATTAGCTCGAGGAAGAAGTGAAGCGATGTGAGATTCAGAGGGAAACAGTTTGCATTGCGCACTTTTTGTGGCGAGGTTTGTTTTCTTCTTCGTGTTTTTTTTGCATTCATCAAAATATAAATTCAGAACGAGCTAATGGATGCATGAAAATTCAAACCGATAAATAAGAAATAAGGGTATAAATATTCTACAACACTTGCTCACATTAATATGGCTAGCATTACCGCTCAGAGTTAAAACTTAGTGATTGCATCAGAATGTACTTCGTCTGCTGGAGTCATTACTGTAGCTCGCTACTGTATCGCCAAGTTACGCAGAGATGCAGCACTGACATGGATCACAGATGATGCTAGGTCTTTTTTTTTTTTTTCCTCATTTGCATGTGTGATATGCATGTGACTGGTTGATGGATCGCCCCGACAGCAGACCCCGCCCGTAATTAGGACCCAAATGGCTTTACAGTGACTAATTATTGATGCAGCCAATATGTGACAGCTGCTAATAAATACTCATGCAGCCTGGATCGCACGGACAAGGACTGCATTAACGATCCGCTGCAAGCCGAGGGGGGGAAAGGTGAGGAGGCGGGAAGGAGGAGAAGAAAATCATATGTACAGTGGTCATGGCTTCCAGATGACAGTGATGAATCGTCTCACTAATGTCGGTACATCTCATGCAAAGGAACCGAAAGAAGGAAGATGTTTATTTCAGTTTTCCTCTTTAGGTCTAAAAACGGAATTTTATCTCACGTTGTCTTCTGCAGCTCCACTGAGACGCTGCTGGTGATACAGTTGAAGATCCAAAAGCTTATTTCAGAATCAGTTTCGAAAAAGTAGGAAAATAAGTACATGCATTTTATTTATTCTACGTTGTGCGAGTCTTTCTTACTTAGATTGCTCAATACACAAGGTTACAATTGTGTGTTACGGCCTTTACACTGCAGTCTTGTTTAGTTTTCCACTACGTTACTTTTCAGTCACTTTACGAGAGAAATAAGTTTTTCAAAACCCGTAACAGAAAAATACATAAAATTAAATAGAGTTGTGCAAAGCTTTATCTCTTGACAGGCAGTTTAAGGGTCAGAGGAAATCGTCTAATCTGCGGAACATTGCATCATGGCGGCGTTTTAAATATAAAGAGACGTACTGATGGCAGACAGGCTGGTTTATTTATTAAGCTGCATCTGGCACTCAGCGACTCTGTGATATAGGAAGGAAGAGGAGGCGGCAGCGAGGGATTGTGTTACACACACTCACACACACATAAAACTGGCTGTAATGAAGCTGAATAATTAATAGTCTCATGTCAGAGTGGCTTTACTGTAACCAAAGCTGCCCTGATGTATTGGCTAACAGCGACAACATCGCTGTTTCCAACACAGACGGTCTCTCTTTCACTTTCTTCTCACTTTCTTTTTTCTTCTCTTTCACTGCTCTTTTTTCACTTCAGTTTTTTTTAAACTTTAACTATCTCTGTTCAGAAATGTTTTGTGTTGCAAGCCTCAGAAAGTCTCTAAAGGCTCAGCCCCATATTTTCTTAATCGTTATAGTTTAGGACAAAAACCAAAGCCACAAGCAAGGAAACTGAAGTGGCTGTTTTTGTAAATTTTCCCAGTAGATGCCACCTTCTAATGTTTAAACCACAGTGTTGAACCACAGCATTCTTCATCCCTATTAATAGGAAAAGCACACAGTGTTTCCCTTCTATAGAGCAGATACATGACAGGCTGCATGAATGTCTTGTATAAATGTTATACACATTATACTCATTGTGTGTATTAAAGTAATTGTTCAGCATCTTCGAGAATTTTACAGTTCTATTTGAAAGATGTCCCAAAGGTTCATGGCTAAACGTGTGCAAAGAACTCGACTTGAAACCAGGAGTCATACGTTGAATCCCATCTGAGTTGAGGTGAAGGTCAAGAAAACATGTTTTCAGCTAAATGCTAATACAGCAAACATGTTGTGTGTGTTGTGCTTCAAGCTGCTGCAGCTTTTTTCTGTATTAGCTTAAGACTGCATTGTTTCTTTCAGCTCAACCACCTGCTGGGTGCCTGAACATGGATGTAAAACATAACAGAGGCCGTCACACTTATGAAATGTCAGTTTATGATATCATACAAATAATTGAAAGCAAATTATTTAATTGTCCATTTCTGTAAATGTTATGCCTCTAGTAGTTACAGATTAATGGTACGTATTAGTGACTTTGACTGCCATTTACTGCAAATTTGAGCAATTGCCAATTTCCCTTCCAGTTGGCTTAAAATCAAAATGTGCATACATTAGTGTTGCAGCGCTTGGCTTTTCTACTAAATCCATGACATTGATGTCAGTAGATAGTCTTAAAAATGCAATCACTTTATAATATAATAACAAAAACAGTTGGTGCTGTCGAAAAATGATGGAAAACAGAGAGGAAACATGACTTTTCTGTCATTTTCATCAAGTTGTTTCTGCACAAGTGAATAGAACTGATGCTAGCTGCTATGCAAAAACGTCAAATCATTATAATCAAGTGGCTGGATAAAAAACTGACAGACCAACAAGCAGCTCTTGAAGGAAATTAAAGAAAATATACTGTCAGTGAGCATTCTGCTGATTCACCGACAGCATTTTCTCATGTTGTAAATATAAAACAATTTCTTCTAAAACATATTTCCTGTTGAAATTTTTATTAGCTGTATATAAGCATAACTTCAAAGAGACATGGTTCCAGACTGATGTAGTATCGAAAAATACTAAAAACTTGCATAATGGCAAGACGTGGTCATAAAACAAGGGTCACAATCGATAAACTTAACTTCAGTTTTGCCCCTAACAAAGTTTGTGGACTAAAATGGGGGCCATGAGCTGAAAGTGTTGGGAGACGAAGGAATCATGCAAAATGCAGTGAAATCACAAAGCCAAAGGACAGCAGATCTACACACCAGATAGATCAGAGTGTAAGTATCAACAGTACCAGCTCAAGTAAGTTTAAGTTCTACCAGGCTTCTCTCTTTCTAAATGTTGCACGCAAGGTAGAAAATCTGCTTTGTAGCATCAGTAGATCTGCAGATTTGTAGCATCAGAGCTAAATAACGTGGACAACCCTCCTACTTTGGAGGTCCAGAAACTCTAATCAAAATCTTCAGCCACAATATTCTCAAACATCTGGGCATAAATGAGACACTGGATAATTTGCATGTTGCATGTTGAGTCTGTTAGAAACCATCATCCGCTGTGGGACATCAGACAACACTGAGAAGTTCATGCTTGAAGCAGCACATGCAGATTCAACAGTCCTCGAGTGAGTGGACAAGTGAAGTCTGTAAAATATCGACTTCTCTCAGAAAACAGCTGTAAGGAGTAATCTACAAGCATATGGTGGCAAACATGCCTCATCAACATACTGTAAAGAAATTACAAGTTCTGTTCATCAGAGCCGGGCTGAATGCACACATCATTTTTCATTTCCTCGTTCCAATTCTGCCTCCCGGCCATAAAAGCCCGGCTGTTACGCTTAACGTCAGGTGAGTGAGAAATACTGGAGTGAAACTGGCGAAAGTTTCTCCCAACAGACGGCGAGCAAGACGGTGTGCGAGGAGACTCAACGCATGGGCTGAGAGTTAAATTAGACGGCGAAGGTTATATCATTTTAATAACCCCGCTGTTAGAAGTATAATTTGTTGTGAGTATAAACAAGTGAACAGGGAGGATACACCCACGCAAGGTTCACTATAACGAGACAAAAGTGCTAAAAAAGAGATTTAAAGTGAGATTATAACTTTGGCTGTGGTCAGTTGCGGCACAACAACACATTAAATTCCCCTTTATCTTTCCAATGATTTGAGTCAGGTGCTTTAAAGGTGTCGCCGAGGCAACCTGACTGAGAGTTCATTCATTATTCCCGAAGCTGAATAGTAAGAATCAGTCGATATTTTGGACATTTATTTAAAAAAACAAATTATCAGGCTTTTGCAGGTGCAAGGTTACATCACCGTAATGCTTACAATACAATCACAGAAATATCAGATGGCACAATATTATCGGATGCATCAGAGCGTAGCATCAAGCTGCAGAAAGACTGAGGTCTGTGTTAAACATGCCGAAAAAAAACTGTATTAAATAAAAGAAAAGACAACTGGTGGATCCTGATGATGATGATGATGATCTGGTGTGTCGTGGAAAGTTGCAAGAATTGTTGAACTTAAAAAACACTTTTCTGAGGCTTTGACAGATTTAATAACAGAGTTTCTCTCAAATCTTAAAAGGAGAAGCACACATGTCAGCGATTCCTTTTTATTTGACAGAATGCATAGTTTGTAAGTTGTAATCAGTTTTCCATATCATCTAAGAAAATGCTGAGTCCACGCTTCCAAAGACAAAAAAAGCCTTTTGGGGATATAAACACATTTTCTCAGGCGGTTTTCAGGCCTCAAACTTCTGCTTCCTTCACATAACGTTCTGCATAAACGTATCGATAAATGCTAAGCTAAGAGCACGCCGTTTGTTTTACCAGGTGACCAGAATATTAACATTGCATGAACCTTGTTTTAGTTGCACATTTCATTTCAATGTCTTGTTTAAATTCATTCAGATGAAGGTATAATGATTTTGGAGTCAAACAAGCTCTTTTGCTCGACTCGCGCTACAAATCTGGATAAATCGCCGTCTGCGACACTTCAGAACACATCTCTTCTCGCATAAGGCCCCAAAGTCTCCCGATGAGAGACGCTGTGTTTACAAAATCTTGGTTTGTGTTTAAACCGCTGAAATATTTATCCCAGAGACGTGTAGTACAACAAGCAGAGAGAGGAGTCAAAAAAGTCAGTGAAATGGAATGAAAACTGTCAGTTGCGCAGTGATGTTATAGTTCGCCACCAAAAGCTACAGGTTATTCCCTGCCAGCAAAAACACCAGAGTGTATTGAGCTGAGCGGGTGTATTGTGTCCTTATGGGTAAAACTTAGAATGGAGAAAAGTTGTATTGTATTGCTTTAAGCCAAAGGGGACAATAGTCCTGCAGCTGCCCTTCCTTGCTTTTGCTTGCGGCGTACGTACAGCTGGGATGTGCCACTTTGTCACAGTATTGCCCCTTAAACTGTGACCGCGTTGCTCACATATCCGTCACAGTCTGACGTGTGAAATGTGCAGTCATCTGTCTGCTCCCTCCAAGTTTGTTCGAGACTTGTGTGAGACACGGTGACATAGGCGATGTTTTCTTCCGCTGGCAGAGGATTGTGGATCAAAAAGGTCGGGGAAGCACGCCGGCCCGCATACTGGAATGTAGCAGGACGTCAACGTGGTAAATCGGCTTTTTTGGGGGCTTGTTTTATCGTGTAGTGTAGCTGTTATACTGTAGAGCGTTAACACACTTCAGGGAAGATGGCGTAGAGATGATATTCAGGTCTGTTTGATGTTGCAATCATGTCAACAGAGCTTCTGCCAAATGCCGATGTAAAGCCAAGTCCCCAAAGGAGGCTGATAATCTGCATCAAACTGCATGAACTGAAAGTGACTCATTCCTTTCCATATGGAACCAAAATAGCAAATAAAAAAAAACAACAAAAAGTCCAGCACAGCATGACCTCTGAGCTCCCTAGATGCCCCCGTAGCCTTCCTCAGAAGTACATTCCTATCTGTATGTACCGACACAATCCTCAGCGGTATCTTCTCTTTAATCATTCTCTTGCAATACTGGCCAAATGAAACTCTCCAACGTCCCAGAAAACAATATATCCCTCAATAACGCTGTCAAGACTTATTCATCACCGCTAACCCTGGTAGGCTACTACCCTCCGATCTTTACTTATAGATCCATTTGTTATTAAAAAACACATTCGCTCAGAGGAGTCCTGCAGTACGAGAGAGGGAGAGAAAGCAATTAGCTGTGCCGAATTAGTTTGAGTTTCTAAACGCAGAAAAAACAAATGAGAACCCGATTACTGCATGAGCGGAGACACTGGAAGCATTAAATATTTACTAGAGATTAATTTGAGGCTGAGATTTTTTAATTTGGCCAAAAAAAAAAAAAAAAAAATTACAAGCACTCAGGTTTTTGCCCCAGAACTGTAATTTTGTGAGGGTGACTGAAGCTCGGAGACACCATTATGTGACACTAAAGCTCTTCTCTGACGCTAATGAAACTGTTTGAGGGTACGCAGCTCTTGGTGGGGAGAACCGTTGAATAAATTAGGACTTTAAAGGAAGAAAAACAAATTCAACGAGAGGGAAAAAAGTGCTTTCTCTCTCGCTCAATCAGACAAATTGTAGCTGTACACCTAAAGCTAAAAGAAAACATAATACCTCAATAACAATTACATTTCGAAAGCCTATTTGTGGAACTGTCACAGGATATTTGTGTACCTGAGTGACAGATAGATTGAGCTGCTTTATTTGGGAGGTCAAGTGAGGAGAGGAGATGGGTGGAATTTAATCATGTGGGCTAAAACAGACAGAACATGTCACTGCAGGGAACAAAACCACGTTAAGTGCAACATCATCTCTCGCCTGTGCACGCATGGCACAGACGGACACAAACCTCCCAAATGGTTCAGAGCATGGGTGACACATAAATGTGTTTCATGAGACAAGGATTAATCCGTAAATAGGTTATCCCCCCGTTGTATGTTGGAATCCAGCTCGACAGCGAGTCGAGTGCGGCAGATTTGTAAAAGCCATCAGTCTCAGACAAGTGAACGTAATGTGCCGTATCTTCACGCAGACTGGCTTTAATCTGGAGCATGTTTGGAAAAGCTTCACGTAGGGGTGATAAACGCTCGACTGTGTGATCTACATGACGGTGATGCCAAGAGGTGCGTTAGACGCCTTTAAGACTTCAAAATCAGTGTTTGCTTTGAGCAATGTGACACGTTTCAGGGTTTTTTGTTTTTTTTTTCCATGGCAGTCCCCTAAAAATGTACAGCTGCATTCAAAAGTTTGACATATTGCATATTTTTGAACTAAAAATAAGTAATTACAAGCCTTGCAGCAGACAGACAAGAAGTAAAACTGCTCTTCTGTCAACTTTTTTTAATAGAAAAAAAGCTCACAGTATTAGTAGCATGTGCAAAACTTATTACTAAAAAACTCTTCTTTGGCACTTTTTGTCAATTCAAGCCTATTTTATTCCTAATTTAGGGGTTTTACTTGCTCTTCCTTGCAGGTCACTTCAATTTTAAGATGTTTTTAGACTTTTTTTGTATGCGAAAGCTCGACAAACAAGTTAAAATAAAGACTTTGCATCGGCAGGCTCTGGCTTTGTGGTATCAATCTTCTTATCTTGCAGCAAATAAGCAAATAAATGTCACACTGTTCCTTTAAACATCATCTTTCTCCCACAATGCATCCCTTAGTAAGACACCACCTGCTTTCCAGCTGCTGAGCTTGCACCGAGCTCCATCAGGAAAAAAAACCCAAAAAACAATACATCACATTTGGCAGGAAATGTTATCATAAATTATTGTTATCCATTGTAAGAGGGATAATGGATTTTTAGTGCACTATCACCTTGGCGAGCTTTTTGTATTTTCCCGTACCTTATTTTAGTGCCGGCCCTTCATAGCACTGCGGTCATCGCATTATTGAAGCGAGTGGTCAAGCTTTGCTGTGCAGCACGGTGCTGCTGTGAGCATGAATATCTTACCGATGAGTCATGTAAGACATTTTGTTAGGAAAGAAAAACAAGTGTTTGCTTGTTCCGGCCTCTAAAATGTGAGGTTTTGATGCTTTTCTCTGTTTTATAACGCTGGGCTTTGGAAAAAAAGATATCTGAACATTAGATGATAATGAAACTGTCAGTTGGAAAAAAAACAAAAACATTTTATTAAAAATTTAGGCTAAGTCGTACTAATGTTATTGGCTTAACTCACATAAAAAATTAGTTTAAACACATTTTTTGCTGTTCTAATGTTTTTCCACACTCTAAACCCCAAACAATGAGTTGTATAATCAAATATATATGGCAAATAAATGGTAATCCTAAGCGCTTTAGTAGAAGGCTAAACTGATAAAGTTGTTTCTCAGACAAATATATCCTTGATTTTGTCTTGTCCATTGCTTTATCAAAGTCATTTCAATATCTTTTAGTTTTGGAATGTTGTTTAAACAAAATAAAACAGCTTGAAGTTGTCAATTTGGAGCCTTTTTTTAAATTTTTTTTTACTATTTCTTGGGGACAATTTCTAGAATTAAATAATTAAAAACAAAACATACATGATGGAATGTGTGCTATCTGCATCCCAAGTGTGTAATTTTCAAACCTCTAGGTTTGCTGTACTGCACATGCTGTATTTCTTTATCTTTATCTGTCATTTTTTTCCTCTTTTGACCTCTAAAAGACACTTTCCCCTCGGGGCAAGAGGTCATCGTTCCAGGATGATCAGAATCTCCTCCCTGATGCTTCCGTCACATGTGGTAAACACATATTAATTTTCTTTTTTGATGTTGGGATATTCATTTCTAAATAAGTAATGTAATCCCTGCCGGTGTGCCGCAAACTGACAAGGACAAAGCAAACAGAGGAATCAGTGTGTTCGCAGCAATCCGGTGACCTTGAACGCAGCGTCCCATCAACTACACATACAGTAACAGAGTTCATTACTTGCTTATTTGAACCCATGTGCGCAAAGAATGCTGTTTTCTGTCTCCTGCTGCAGCCTTTCTGGTCTGAACAGCCATGATTCAAAGCGATAATTAAACTGGAGGTGTTTTAACTTTCTTTCATTACAACCACAACAAAGCTGTTTCTCCTTTTTACTGTTGTGTAATATACAAGCCTTCCTTGAGGAAAACTAATTACGTTTTAATGAAGAGTGCTCAAATGATTTATAACAGAGGGGTCCCTGCTACAGAGCCATTTGTTATCTTTGATTTACATGATTTAACAAAACAGATAAAAACCGAAAATAAGAAGGGGGGAAGAAATGTGTAGTCGGTTCAGAGAATATCTTTAACATCAGTTGAGTCATAATTGCTGCAGTGGTGTCATCGGCATTGTGGAGAAAAGAAAGAGAGAAAAAAAGCCCTCAAAGGAGGCACTTTACTTCAGAGCTCTCTGGTAAAATAATTCATATCAGTTATTCATTCTGAAGGCGGGTAAAGTTTCATTTTTCTGTCAAGAGAAAAACTTCATATTTCTGGCTTTGAGATTAAATGAAAAGTTATATACTCTCGTCCACAGATTTAGAATAATCTGTTCTTGGCTGTTTCGGGGATGACTTTACTTTACCGAATAGAACCAACATTTTATCAGTCTTCTTATATTATAGTCACATTTTAGTGATGCATTTTAATTTGTAATGTCGAGAACGGCGACAAGGTGAAATGAGACTTGATCTACCTTGGTGGATGAAATACACCTGAGCTTTCTATTGACCTCGAATTCCCAACGCTGCCCCACGTGCCGTGACAACCTCCGACTATCAATGACCGCTCACATTTTTAGGAGATCAGCCATAATGAATTAAAGTTGAATTAAATGAGCGGATGAGTGCAGACGCTGGCCTACATTGACGAGGGCGGGACAGCAGGGCAGACAGCGACGGTGCCAGGTCAGGTGTCTGGGCCACGATTTGATTTGTGCCGACAGCTGCAGCGACAATACTTCCTTTTCAAATTTAAAAAAATAATAAAAATGTTTCCCCTTGTTATGTAGGTTTTGCACTTAGCATATACAAAGTACAAACAGAGTTTCTTTGAGAAGTCAACAATAGACATGAAAAACAGCTGGGAAAAAAAAGGGAAAAAGCAATAATCCACATTATTTTTTAATAAGTTATTTAAGTTACTTGCCAAGGGATTCACACCGCCTGTTAGATCTCCTGGATTAAAGGTGCCCTGGGAAGTAGATAAAAGAAAAGCTGGATCCATTCACTTCCTTGTACGGGATGTGATGCAAATCAAAAGTTAAAGCGCTTTCACCCCTTGAAGTTCTGGTGAAATCATGAGTAGAGATGGAAGCTGGAAGCGAGAGGAACTTTATTGTTTGCTATAGAAAGCGTTGAAGCACGAAACTCTCCAAGATCAATCATCTGAAGTTTTCTTTTTTAACATCAAGCCAAAGACATGGAATTGAAAGAATTAAAACTAGAGGAGCATCATTTAAGGGAACAACAAAATGAGGACAAACACAACCAGCGGCCCCGCACACCGAACCGCTCTTTATAATTGCAAATTATATTTTGAGTTTTCTAGCAAATTAACTAATAAACTGCTACAATAACTTGATTAAAATGTGCACTTTATGTTCATTTTGGCAAATTAAACACCACAAGGTAACAATTATGACCTCTCGCAGCGTATATCCTGATATCATCCACCAGAACAAAGAGAGAAGACGAAGAAATAACTTTACTCGTTGGATTTGTTTGTATAAACGTGTGTGTGGAGTTAATTTATGTATCTATAAACTCCATGTTTCATTGCAGGACATATTTTAGTCTGAATGTTGAGACTCCTCCTGTTTCTTATAATAAATGTAATATTCTTCTAATTGTTGACATGATAAATGCAGAGGATAAAATGACTTTTTTTCCCCCCTCTTTAAAATGTTCTTGAATTAATTAGAATGTAAAATAAATCACACTGAAGTTCCTTTAACTACATGCAGTACCACAGCTTTCTAAGTGTTCAGGACTAGGCTGGGCTCAAGCAAAGGACAGTTTAGCATCTGTTTAGTACCTCTGGGGCCTTTAAAGGTTGGAGTGACTAAAAGTTGGTGGTTTTAAGTCAAAACACTGAATCTATAAAACCAACTTTTGTGGATTTAAGGGAACCATTGTTGCATAACTGCATGACACTGCTTTTTTTTTGATTATGCAAAGAGTTTTAAGGAGGTTTTATGTAGTAAACAGAAAATTGCCTCAGTCCCTGAAGAACCATGAAATCCTTTACACTATTTGAAAGCATTTAAATGGTTATTTGCCTAATAGCAATAAAATGTGAAGTTCTGAGCTCTGATTTTTTTTTCTTTTCTTTTTTAATGGAAGTAATATTTTCTTGTTTCTCTTGCAAAGTTTTTACTGTAATCAATTAATAGAGGAGCGCTTAGAGCTGCAATTACAGAGTCTGTGGTGATAGTGATCATAATACTGGCGTGATAATGAAAATACGAAATTTATATTGCCTCGAGCCTGATAAAAGTTTAGCAGCAGACACAAGGAAGTTGCTGGCAGCCAATCTACTGATGTTTATCAGCAAGGAGAGAACAGTTAGACTCATACAGTTTTGCATGTCGCATCCACACTTTGCTAACATGCAAGAAGCAGAAGCATGAAAACATGAAGCTTCCATTGCAGCCTCCTGCTGTTTAAAGAGTGCAGCGACACACTTGCAGGCTGTGCAGAGCGGCAGTCTTTCATGCATGGGTACACGGTGCAGCAAAGACCCAAAGGTGTGCGCTGTAGCTACCTTCACAGCACAGTCGGATGCCCTCAACGACTCCATAGGCTTGCAGGCATATAGGCGCCATGGGAGGGACTGGGCTCATCCCGATTGGTCAAACAAGCACATGCAAATTTGGCCGTGCAGCTCTGCAGTGAAAGAGTGGAGTGCTGGTGAAATGTTATTAGAGAGTGATGGCTGTGTGAAATAAAAGAGGCGTTTCATGTCGGCATCACACAGCATGTGTGTTTGAGTGTGTAATTGCATGTCTGTGCTTTAAATCACATTCGCCCAGGAGCAAAAAAAAAAAGAAAAGAAATAAAGTTGTTTATAGTCAAGCAGCCCTGTTATTCATTACAAAGATAATTATACACTGCTGTGCGTCTAGCAGAGTCTTCCTGCATATTTGACATAGAAACAGGTCAGAGTTATTTAGAGCTTCCTTCAGGCGGGGAGGAGACGGATGGATACAGCAGCAGACAAAAGGACCAATATCCCTGACCTGAACAGCTACCGGCTGCGTTAAGGTCCGGACCAGAGGTAAAACATGATAATAATAGTAAGGAACAGGATAAAATAACAAAGTTCACTGGGGGTGTAAGCAGATGCAGAGCAGAGGAGATGGTGGGTGGTAGCACCCTAGAGGTTGCAGTTTATTTATATTTCTATGTTTATGCCTATTTCCATTTCTCCATCCCTCCTCTCTCTCTCTCTCTCTCTCTCTCTCTAGGAAATAAAACCTGAGGCTCTCATCTGCAACATCAGCAGCAGTGTGAGCAGAGGTGCTTTTTGTCAATTTGACAGGAGGCAGAGTTAGTATACAGTAGGAATATAGGGGGGCTATTATCCCGACACACAGCGCACACAAACCAACTGTAGAAGCAATTTCATCCATGAAGATATACTGTAAGGCGGCTCCATTTATTTCCATATGTTCACGCGATGGGAGGAGTATCACTCACGTTCATGTGAGTGCCTGCGAAAGAAATAAGAAGCGGCTAAATGTTCTGCCTCCCTTAACGAAACATGCGACGAGCTGAGAAACCTACACATGTGCTGCTCCTTCCTTTATGGATGTTGATGCTCTGACTGGTCACAGCGGGAGTCTGCCAGCCAGCTTCTCACACTAATGCCCGCTTTGTCCGGATGTACAATACACGTAGCAGACGACAGCACACAGACTTTTAAAAGAGCGTTTAGTCACGACACAGTCTCATCTGAGAAAGTTTCTGCAGGATTCAAATGACTTCTAATCTTTTTCTTCTGTGTATGATGTAGTATCAGTAAATAATTTAGCTCATTTCCTCTTTTAGGATGTTTAAATCTAGTTGCTGATTTTGTTTTAGATGGGATAGGGCTATTATTTTACAGTATTTATAGAGACATAAGGGCGTAGCTCGTGCAACACCAGCATGGCGTTCATGTTCCCCAGAGGAAAAGCCCTACTGACTTTGGTGATCCCCTGATCCAGGATATTTGTGGTTTAGACTTAATTATTTTCACAGCTTTTGACGAATTTGGTACAGACGTTCAAACTGAATTTGGATAATTTGAAGGTGTTGTTAATAATCAAACATGCAAAAGTCCCAAAAGTTAACATGCTCATCTCAGCTGGTGAACGTATCAGCTCGATGCGGCTCAGAATGCACCGTCACTGTGAGCATACAGGTATAACGCCGGCAGCATCAGTTCAAAGCACCACTATGACTAAAGCCTCTTCTCATTTCTCTATTTCGAGCCACCTCATCTTCTCCATCCTGCCGCCTGTGACCCAGAAATCAATCTTAGCGTTCTCCATCTCTAGGAGACGCACGGCCTGCTGGAGGAGCCGTGAGCAAAGATGCACAGGTGTATCCTTTGTGGAAGTCTTTTCTGCAGCTGTGACGTATGAAAATGTGTTCATTCGTCACATATGTCACTTAATCATCACTGTTTATTTGTATAGCGCTCTGATGTGTGTCTGGTTTATGCTTCACGGTACGTGAACTGCATCTAAAGTAAATATATACTGGATATTATCATGAACTCTTCATCTGTCAGAGATCATAAAAATAGGCGATAGGAAAACATTGACAGACAGATGATGCAGCTGTGCAACTTATGCCTCAGGATGTCTGATTTGGTTAAATGTCAGTTTATTCTCCCCATGGTGAGGAAAGGAATCAAGGATGCACAAACTGAGAAATGTTATTTAGCCCACACTATTACACAAAACTACAAGGCCTTTAATGGCTAGTTGGCATGCTACAGTGTGCAATTTACCATTCGATGACAGAAATGTGTTTGCTTTGACATCGGGCCAAATTTTATGATGAATTTTATGAGATTTTCAGAACAGCTGTTGTGTGACTGCACGTTAATTAAACTTGCAGTGTGCAGGGCTAAAATGCCACCTTTTTTTTTGGCGCAGAAGCAAAATGTGCCAGACCTCAAAAAACAAAAAACAAAACAAAAGCAAAACAAAAAAAACACATACAATTAACCATTAATCAATCAGTTAGCTTGGAAGCAAACATCACACGTCCACTGAGGATTTTGAATGGTGTGTGTTAAGGGGGCCAACAAATAAGCAAGTTTTCGGGCAAATAAAAAACAAACGATAGATCACAATAGCCGTTAGAGGACAGTTTTCCCCTGATTCATGCTAAGCTAAGCTAACTACCTGCTGGCGGTCGCTTTGTACAGGTGTCATATCAATCTTCTCATCTAAGAATGGGAGCAAGCATATTTCTCAAAATACTAGAACTGTTACTAACATTTCTAAACAAACTCCAAGCCACTTACCACGATTGCGAGTTAAACTTTTCGATCTCTAAGGTGCTTTTTCCCAACTTTTGCTTGCTTTGTACGCCAGCTGAAGAAAGAAGAGACTCCTGTTCCTGTCTACACTGATGTATTCATGGCTTGACACAGCAGTCTTGCACAAAAACAAGGTCACCATCTCTATGGCACCAAACTGAGTGCAGAATTTTGAATCACAGCGGCGAAGGCATGGGTAGATAAAAATATTCTTTGTGGTATCATACACATGCTGCTTTCAGTATTCTGAGGAGCTTAATCTTACTGAAAAATCCCCACAGATCTCATGAAAAAGACCTGGATCTAATGTGCATTTTCTATGGGTTGCTATGATTTTAATTAAGATGTAGGATCACATAGAGATTGGTTTTTTTTGTTGTTTTTTTTCCAGTATGAAGAAAATTAAACCCCCGAACAAACAAGTTATTTTAGTATTTATGTGAGAAGAAATTCAGGCTGTCATGGTCTTTTCCTCCCATCATTCCACAACCTTGCTCCTCAATGGTTTGGTTTCATTTTAACTGTAAAAAAATAATTAATTTTTGCCTTACAGGCCCTTTGCAGAATCAATATGTGTTCACGCTGGGGCTGTATTTGTCTTTTTCCCTGCTCAGGGTTATACTTCCTGACACTGGTGCAGCAGCATGAGCAGGAACCATCAGAAAAGACAACATGGAAAACTTTTTTTTTTTTTTTTTAAATATATTTTTTTGGCTCAGCTCAGACGTAATGTTCGCAAGATGATCTACTCCTGCTTTAAAACTTTCATGTGAATTATTGAAGCCGTCTGGAGCAATGAGGGCGATTTTCAAAAACACACACAAGGGGAGATGCACCCGGAGGAAAAAGGTAGTGAAGGGGAGGAGGAGGAGGAGAAGGCAAGCCAAACCTTAACTTATTATTAATTTATCTGATTCTTACCGCCCAAAGATTTAGAGGGAACATGGAATGAAAACCGCTCTGGTCGTTTTTTTTAACTCTCTCTCTCTCCATCCTAATGTATTCAGGGCACGTATCGACAACAAGAAAATACAGCAACTCATAGGTCTTTGCAACAGTTCAACAGAGCACCGAGCTCAGAGCTTTGATGTTTTAATATGTGTGGGCTTTCCATTTGCGAATAGGTAGGCAGCCTTGTTATTATGCCCTCGCAGAAAAGGAGAAACAGCCGAACGGGTCTTTGAAAGGACCTCATCGCTTAACCTTTGTTTTTCAAGGACTGCAAAAGTTGTGATTCTTTTTCAGCATTTCAGCTCTTGTGCAGATGAGTTGGTCCTCATGTACGCACAAACATCCACCCACGCGATAATCAAATTCGACTGGCACATTGGAGTACGTGTTGTTTGATAAGTGCTGATATGAAATCGGAAAAAAATTTGGGAACGGTGAGCAGAGGGACTCCGATGTCACTGTCAGTAATACTTTCTGCAGCACATGTAGCAGAGTACGCATCACAGCTAACTAGTCTGGGAAACACACTGCTGAAAAGTTAAAGACTCCATCATTTTCCATTTTTAACAGCTAACATTTGATTTGTTTTTTACTCCCATCTGCTTTGGCCACAAAAATCCAAACCACATTAAGACATATTTCCCTTTTCAAAAAAGGTGATTGATTGATCAAAACACACAGCACCTAATTGATTCAAGTGAATTAAATGTGCAAATTTTAATGAATTGTTAGAATAATGTGAGTCATATTTCAGTGGCGCATTTTCTTTTCTCATGTAAAGAATGGTGACAAGGTGAAAGTTAAAAATACAGATAAAAATCCGGCTCTGAAATCCCTCTTTTTTGTGTTTTGGGTCATGTGTGTCATTCTAATATTGTCCCAATAAGGCAAATATGTGTTATTTAGTTTTCTTTTCTCTTGTATCACGCTGCACAACATATAATCTCCTTTTCTTTCCTTTATTGCCTTTGATCTGCTTTCATAGCTGAGGCACACCTGAGTCCTTCAAACAGCTTTCTATCGACCTCATATTCCCAACGCTGCTCCACGTGCCGTGACAACCTCCGACTATCAATGACCGCTCACATTTTAGGAGATCAGCTATAATGAATTAAAGTTGAATTAAATGAGCAGATGAGCGCAGACGCTGGCCTACATCAATGAGGGCGGGACAGCAGGGCAGACAGCGATGGTGCCAGGTCAGGTGTCTGGTCCACGATTTGATTTTTTGGGACTGCAGACAGCTGTAGCTGGACTATTTGGTTTTTTAATTTTAAATTTTGCCCATTGTTATAAAGCCAACAGAAGAAACAATCCAGACAAAACCAATAAGAAACATAACTTATCCTATCTGCAACAAGTCAGAGAACACATTTGCTAGGGACAAATGTATACCTACCGTGATCGATAGTTTTTTTTCTGCTTCTTTGATTTAAGCATACAAGGTGAGCTTTGAAGGACATAGAAGAAAAACTATTCACTTTCCAGCTCACAATGCAGCGTGACTCACTTGCGATGAAGCACTTGTACAGCTTCTATTAGCATGAACTCCCCAAGTTCAATCACCTGTGGATGTTGAAACTACTGAAGACACTTCGTACTTCTTGTATCACTGCAAATCACAGTTTACGTTTATAAACCAACAAACTGTAAATGCAACATGTTAAATAGTTGTGTTTTCTGTCTACTCTCGCAAACTGAATGCTGCAAGGTGACAGTTAAGATGTCTCACGGTATATAATCTACCAGGTGAGGAAGAAAAAATGAAATAACAACTCCTCTTTTTGGACTTATTAGTATATATCTGTGTGCAGAGTGGGTGATCTATAAAGAAATTATTGATTAAAGCATTTATCAGCTCCGTATTTCATGACAACACATAGGTTCGATGGAATCTTGAGGCTCCTGCGAGAATAAAGAAATAAAGCACGAGCGTCCTGTGACACGGCTCTGATGAGGTTCCTCACAGCCTGTTTGAGCTCCACCATTATCGTAAACTATACTGAGCACAGGGTATATTAAAACGTTTACTCTTTTGCATGCTTTCACGTGAATGGCCGGTGAATCAATACCATCTCAGCAGAGCACACGCTACCTGTCAGGGTTTTATGAGCGCCCTCACTTGACTGATAATTTACCTGAGATGACAGAATCCTTGGGGGGGAAAAGATGACAAGATAAGATTAAAAAGTATATCGTGAAGAATAATGAAACCAAATCTTCCAAACAAGCTTCAGAAACAGTAGCTAAATATGAATCATTTCAGATTCCTCTCATTTCAGAGCTGCCAACCTGATATGAATTCATGGAAAGCATGAACAAAATGTGACCTTTGGCTGGGAAATCTGCCATGGTGGCTTGGTTAAGTAGTGATAATGGATGATTAAAATTTCACTTGTTAGTTGAGAGAGGATTGTCTGAAATCAGGACAGACTGAATGAGCATGCAGTGGATTATGAGCACAGGTGGGAACGTGCAGCGTGAGCACATGGAGACGTGGAGGGAGACGAGTGGAACGAGGTCAAACAGACACCGTGGTGCGATGACAAATACCAGGCACAGGTGAAGAAACGATGAGCCACTCAGGAAGTCAAGGCCAAAAGCAAACAAATAGAACAGCATAAGGAATTTTAAAAAATGAGTACATTGAATAGTATGGTGCTGATAAAGTTGCAGATGCTAGAGCTTGGCCCATAAGGTTAGCATCTTGAGAATGTCGTGTCCAACAGATGCCAAGAGTCTGCAGTGAGGCCAGGGCTTTCCAGTTAGTCTATCCATATGGTCCAGGCTAATAACTGGCTCCTGCATGGTCCTGTTCAGGCCTCAGCTCCCCACACTGACAAAAGGCCAAAGCCTCCCCCCCCGCATTGTTCCAGATGGTGGACCTCGAACTCCTGAGAGAGACTTGTTGATTAGTCCAAGTGGCTAACAAACTGGGTACACAAAAGCAGCCGAGTGTTCACAGGAGTTTGTCTCTATTAGTGCTGTCACTCTCTATCTCTTTATGACTGGTTACCATGACGACGCCTCCACTTGTTGTGGATGGCCTGGCCTCGGGAGCGATCCAAGAGTTTAAATGGGCCTCTTCCCTCAGAAATCAGCCTATTTGCTTTCTGCTGAGCTCAATAAGAAAATTGATACTGCTCTCGAATGTGTCCATTAAATTTAGAGGCAACAGTAAGCAGCCATTTAGCTTAGCTTAAGACAAAGGCCGGAGGGCACTGTCCAAACAAAATACAGCTAACTGCACCTCCAACTAAATAATGCATTATTTCTTGTTTGTTTACTGCCACACCAAAGTGTACACAGACAGTAACTTGTTGGAGTCTTTACTGTGCGAACGCCACACGACACCTATGAAACCACAATGTGCTGTTATATAACTGCACAGATTGTACTAGAAAGGCTCAATGTTTCTTTGTTTCTATAGCATCTTACTTCGCTGATTGCAGATACCTCCCACACACACAGGACTGGTTTCATTCTCCTCATCTAACTCCAAACAAGAGCAACTATGTTTCGTGAAAATGTTCCTTAAAGAACTAACATTTTTTGCTTGCTCAATTCGGTATAGTTTATGTAGCACCAGTTCACAACAAAAGTTCCTCTCAAGGCACTTTGCACAATAAAGTGAAGGCCCTAAAATATGATATTAAAAAGAGAAACTCAACAACTTTGAAAATTCACTCTGAGCAGCTCTTTTGCAATAGTTGGAAGAAAAAACTCTTCTATAACAGAAAAAAAGCCTTTGGCAGAGCCAGGTGCAGGGAGGGTGGGCGTTTGCCTCACCTGGTTGGGATGAGGGTAAAGTGGACAAGAAAAAAAAAGTAGATAGAAATCAGACAAACAACTTATAAGAGAAAATACACACTGGGGAGGCAGGTGAAGCGCTTAAATTTAGAGCTGCTGAACTCAAACCTATCACCACACCTGGTTGGAAAACCTCAACCACGACACGAGTTGTTTTGTTTGTTGACATGATTCAGCAAATAAATACATCTGACGACACTCGATTTAGGTTCAAAACACTGCGAAGAGCTCCTCTCTCGTCCTGAGCAACTGCACATTTGAACACAAAAGTATGAACGCGATATATAAAAAAAAAGTCAAACAGCTGGGAGGCAGAGAGGCTGCGTGGGTGATGAGATGGCAGTGCTGAGGTTGAGCGCCGCTCAGGAATTCCCTTTGACTCGAGCGGAGGACTGGAGGAGAGCAGGCAGGCTGACGTGGTTTTGTATGAAGAAATATAATAAAAAACACTGCTGTGTGACAGCCGACTAACAAGACGCTTGAGAAGATGGACACAAGGCAGAGAAGAGAGTATAAAAGATACCGTCTACTGGTGTATAGCTTAAATAATCAATATCAATTCATGCTCACATAAATGTAGCCCACAGCTCGTATCCCACACCATCATGACTCATTTCTTTTATCGCATCTCTTTAATTCTCCCTTTACTTCTTTGTTGCCTCTTCATCTTGTCCTCCTTCAGTGTCTTGCAGCTCATACTTCTCTTGCAGAGAGCTTTGTATGAAGCTGCAATCCATCTGAGAAGAAATCGGTGTCACATTCTCATGGAAACCTCCTCAACTTCATTCTTTCTTTTTCTTTGTGCAGAGTGAGGCGTTAGACATCAAGGTCAGGCACCTTGAGAGTCAGATCCATAGTTTTGTACTCAACAGGTCAGATTCTGATTACAGATTAAATAACCTGCACATTGTGAAGATCCAAACGAGTGACTTCGAGCAGCGACTAAAAGAAACTGCCTTAAATGCTCTGAATGCCCCGTAGGGGGAGTTCCGTCTGCACATCTTCATGCAGCAGGACTTGGAGATGACACTGCTGCAAGGAAACGACGCATTCAGGCAGCAAAGAAGAGAGGAGAGCTAGCTGATTAAATTTGCATGCACACACTGCTGTACATTGAGGCTAAGGTACATTCAGATATAACCTCAGATTTAGTTCCGCTTTTGCTCTCCTCAGGGACTGCAAAGAGCATCTTTTTATTTATTTATTTTTTTAAATAGTCACCTTGATAGGTGGACCAGTGTGAGTCATACACACTGCAGCAATGTTAACAGTCATTCATGAACACACACAGAGCTGCTCTTCTTGGTCAGCATTTCTCTGTGTTACGTAACTGTCTGTCCCCTACATCACAGGCATTTTGGTGCTCTTTTAATCTACTGGCTTATCTCTGCTGAATCTTAGCCAGTAGTCTGTGCGTGTATTTGTGTGTATGCATGTCCCGCTGACATTGTGCATGCATTTGTGGACCCCCCACCACCGCAAATAGATTCTCTATTTTTAAATAGCTTATGGCAAAGACACACATGTAAGCGAGCACGCAAACACACTCAGACAGGCTGAAAGAGATAAATGCCTTCACACACGCTGGTGTAATCATGCAGATAATGTGTCTGCACGCTAACAGGGGTTAAAATCATCCTCTCATTAGCATAAAAGCAAGAACAAAGGACTACAATTAACAGCAGACAATGTGCAGCTAGTTGACACCTATCGTTGGAGTTATATTTAACCTAGAGAGGACGTTTGAAAAGTAAAAACTCATTGCTACTCTTAATTAAATGGTGCACCCCAGACACTTTTCATGCACCAACAAATGGTATGTGTTAAGTTTTATATTATTTAAGTGTATGTAATATTCTACGCGTAAGTAAATTTGTTGGATTTCCTCCAGGTTAATACAGATAAGACTGAGGTTCTGGAAATATGGTCCAGACCATTATTATTGCTGTATCCCCCCCTACTTTCAACCAAAAACACTGAACATCAAGCACTTTTATATCTTTGTTTTGATCACAATCCCACCAACAATCAGCACATTTACACTTTTCTTCAGTCCTGCCATCTACAAATCAGAAATACTGCCAACCTCAAGCAAATGCTCTCCAAAAACATAGCTGAACAACTATATCCACAACCTTATTTTCTCCCGCCTGGCGACTGCAACGGACTGTTCTCTTGCCTTAATGATGCCGCAAGTGCCTGTTTACAGTTGATTCAAAACTCAGCAGAAAGATTACTGACAAATACTCAAAGCAGGGAACACATAACTCCAGTCCTGGCTTCCCCATTCGTTCCAGAATTAAATTTAAGATTCACTTGATTACTTTTAAATCTCTGCACGGTCTGGCTTGGCTCTGCATCTCGGAATTTTTTTAACCCTTTGTTCAGCACCTAAACCTCTCCAGTTTTGAAATATGCTAAAGAAATAAAGTTTATTCGAAGCATTATTAGATATTTGTGGAGTTACTGAACTGTGATAGATGGATTCACGAATAGACAAAAGATTGCTAATACATTTAAATATGAGTTCCCTGCTTCTTAACCCGATGTTAACCCAGTCAACAGAAAGCTCCATAGTTTTCAAATTAAAGTCAAAAGTTCAAGAGGAACTTTTACATACACTCTCCAGTAATCATTCATTTTAATTTCATAAACTCTTCAAAATTTAAAGAGGTTAAATATTATTCTCACCCAGTACTTTTTACTGAATTAGTTTCCCTCCCACATTTCATGAGTCCATCACGGTGAATTAGTCAGACTCACAGGAGATCTTTAAATTGTTTTGTTATGCTGCTGGAAGTGCACTCATAACGACCTTCAGCTGTAATCTGCCACAGGTCATGCCTCCCCTCTCCGTCTCCATCTGAATGGGCTCTTGCCCTCTTATCTTATACCGAGGCCCTAAGCCTCTCAATCCTCTCATCTCTCCCCCTGATGATGGCAGAGTCCTCTGAGACTTGGGCCATCAAAGGCTCTGGAGAGGAAGGCAGGGACGGAGAGGGAACACAATTTGGCAGCCTAATTTGATTTGCTTAGTCTCCTTTTAAATGTGTGCGCGCGTCTTTGTGTAGGGCAAATGCTAACAGCTCATCATAATCCCTTCATTCCCATTCCCCACCATGAGTGACTGCACCAGTCTCCAAACAATCCCTGGACGCCACTGCGAAACCAGTCCGGGAGGAGAGGAGTTACTGGAGAGCACCTCTGTACTGCATTATCCTGACAGTATTTTATATATTACTGTGTATCTTCAGCATGCAGCACACGAACCTCTGTGTTCGTACAGAAACTTTAGGACTTTTGCACCTGGACTTCAGGGGACGATCAGTTATTCTCCAGGCCGAGCTGTTCTGTTCTCTTTGAGCGGTTGTATTAAGCTAAACTGACCATATCAACCGCACTAACATGAGAGCGGTATCGATTTTTTCATCACACTCTTGGCAAGAAAGCGAACAAGGACATTTCCCAAAATGTCAAACTATTTCTGTAACTGCATTTGGAGGCCTTATTTTCTCTGCTGTCAGTGAGAGCTCAGATGGAAATACATGCTTATTAGGAGTAAACGGGTGAAACTGTGAGTTTTCTGTTAGCAGCAACGATGACCAGATGTAAAGACGCAGATGATTCTTGTAAACAACATTTGTGTAAAAGTGGGTATGTGCAGGTTATGCCAGTGAACTTTCCAAATGTTCAGCATTTTCCCCAGGCTAAATAAAACAGACAAAAACTTTGGTTTAACACTAAACAGGCAAAAAAAAAAACTTAAGTTGTTGCAGTACAAGCTGCTCAGCCTACTGATGCTCTGAAACATAAGAGCCATGTTTCTGAATTCACACTGCGCTACTAGTTCAGGATCTGGTCTACAGGGACTTTCTCTCCCGTGACTTCTGCTTCATTTTTATCCAGCTTTCTCTGCGTCTTGCTAATGAATAAATATATAAAGACTAGTGGATTTCTGATTCTCATTTTATATATATATAGAGAGAGATAAAAAAAGAAAGGCAAAACAGTGAAAGAGAACTTAATGCACGAGGACAAAATAGCAAACGGATGTTAATAACCACAAACAGCTTGAATGAGCGGATACAGTTGAGCTCCACTTGTGGACTCCTCTGCTGAGCGGGGAGATGATGTATGCTGCTCCATCCTCTCTGTGGGGTAACAAGAGTGGGGTTGAAGTTCTGAAAAAAAATCAATGATGACTGGGTGAAGAAGGGCCAACACACACCTGGATCCCACAACAGCGTTCAGGAGAAGATATGCAGGGATTCTTGATGATGTCCCCGGAGAGGACAGAAGAGGAAGAGAGCTGGTGTGTAGGAGGGGAAGCAGATGCAGGAGGAGCTGCCGGCTCTGGAGCTTGAGAGGTGAGGAGCTGCAGATGCTTCTTGGTAACCTTGGGAATGTCTCATGGGAAAGTCTTAGAGCCTCTCTGTGATTATGGAGTTATTGATGGTGCCATAAACAATGACGGCACTAGAAATTTGAAAGGAGTCTACTGAGGTCACTGAAGATGAAGATTGTACACCAAACTGGATGGTTTTAACTTCATCTGGTGCGACTCAGTCTTACCTGAATCATACAAGCCATGTAACAGCTCATGTGTTGTCAAATTACTGGAGAACAAGAAAAGTCCCAGAAAAAGTGAGACCGTTTTGCAAGACTTGACCCTGAGAAGAAGAAAACAAGTGAAAAACTGATGCCCTTGGAACTAACAAACAATTTTAGATTTCAATATATAGATCATCAGGGAACATCTTGGCAAATGGGGCACTAGCTTGTTCCTGCTATGGGAACAAGGTTGGCTGATAACCACAGGTCCTCCAGTCTATGAAGAGTGGCAGAAGAACCAGGGAGTATCTTGTAAGCCAGCCTGTTGTCATTAAAAGGCATGGGAATAACATGCAAAGTCACATTCTGTGTTTTCAAAATGCTTTTTGTTTATTTTTTTTAATTTTAATGCCATTGCATGCCTTGCAGTTGCAGCTTATTACCTCCTCTCCCTGACTTTAACCGTAACCTTAACTGTTTTTTATGTTATTTAAACATTGGGGCTGCAAGGTGATTAGCATTGTTGCCTCGCAGCTAGAAGGTCCCTGGTTCGTGTCCCGGTGAGGACACCCTGGATCTTTCTGCATGGAGTTTGCATGTTCTCCCCGTGCAGCGTGGGTTCTCTCCGGGTTCTCCAGTTTCCTCCCTCAAGGTCCAAAAACATGCAGAGGTTAATTGGTGATTCTAAATTGTCCGTAGGTGTGAATGTGAGTGTGCTTGGTTGTCTGTCTCTAAGTGTAGCCCTGTGATAGACTGGTGACCTGTCCAGGGTGTCCCCTGCCTTCGCCCTACGTCAGCTGGGATAGACTCCAGCCCCCCACAACCCCAGTGAGGATGTATAGGTGGTGGTGTATAGAAGATGGATGGATGGATGGATTTTAACATTGTGTTTACCTATAATGCATAGACATGGTGTAGAAAATGTGAAATAAAAGAAAAGCTGAGTCAATACAAGATAGAAATTGATTAGATGAATGACAGAAGAGCTAAAAGAGGAGGCTGGAGCATCTGTCTCCGTGATGACGCTGGTTTTATCAGCTGTGCAGGTGTTTTTTTTTTGGTAACTGCAGTTCTGAAAGATGCGATAGAAGAGCTGATGATGGACAACATGGTGCTCAGAGGGGAGAATCGATGCTTCACAGCGGAACGATCTCAGCTTCTTTCCGTGAGGAGTTTGCATGTTTTCTTTGCATTCCTTCTACCAAGTTTTGAAGCTAACTGGAAAACTGATGGCCTATTGGGGTGAACGTGCCCAGTTTTTGACAACAACCTGTCCGATGGGTTTTGCTGCCTTCAAACCAAACCATTGCGGGATTAGCTCCAGTCCTCCTGTGATCTAGAAGGAACAAGGCGGTGCAGTAAACAATAGATGAATTTATTTTATGTTCTGTGTTCTCTTTGTTTCTTTACTTTTATACTCTGAGGTGCTCAAGTCTCCTTCTTTATTCAGCTTCTCCTTTTGTTCACATTTGACATAAGGTTTCCCTTGAAGTATACGACCTCTTTATCATCCATCATCGTCGCTATCTTCCACTCGTCTGTTTTTTTTTTTTCCCCCATGCGGTCCAGCGTTGAGGAGTCGTGCTGCTTCAGCAGGTGTTGGTCAGTGAAGTGTCGTTCGGTGACAGCAAAGCTCAGTGACTAAGGCACCAAAGATTATGTAAACCTGCGGCTGCCTGCCAGGAAACTACAATCAAGGGAGTAATGCTGACAAAGGCTTGCTTCATCATGAACAGATTACACCTACATAATGCATGTGCCTGTTTGTGAAGAGAGAGAGGGAGATGTGAGATGTTTTCTTTCAAGAAAATGTCATTACAAACCACTTTAATTCAGTCAGTGATGGTGACTTGTATATATAAAAAAAAACCCTTGAGATTCTGGCCTTCAAAAATGAGCCTTAGTCATTAAGCTAGTGTATTTCGTGTGCATGGTGAAAAACACACACACACAGATTTGTCAAAAAAAGTTAAAAAGCACCAAGCTTTTTCAAACTAGAATTAATGAGTAACTTTCAGCCATAGAACCTTGGGTGCACAGGGTCAGTATGTTGGTCAGGTTCTCACATTTTCAAACCATAAATGACTACATAAAAAGGGAGAATGTTGCGTAATCATGACTCTGAGTAAATTGTAATTTCATCTTTGCAGGAATATATATATAGTATATATACTATATGCAGTATATATACTGCAATGAACTAACAAGCTCCAAAGCTCGTCACATATTCAACATGCAGTGCATGTGTGACACCTGGAAAGATGTTCTTTTTGTTTATGTCTCTGTTGTACATGTATTTACACTTTATTCAGTTGATCAAGCAGAGGCTCCCAGTTATTTGGCTCAAACATAATTACACCGTCCAGTAGGGGGCAGTACATAGAGGTGGGTAGTGAGATTACTGCCAGGTAGAAGAAGTTGTGTTCTTCTGTGTGTTGTTATTGCCGTGGGTGTGAGATGTTGGAGCATGAAAAGTGAAGTGTGTGTTGCACCGACAGCTTGTTTGTGTTACCAGTCCTGCCGGTGAAGTAATAAAAGTGAGCTCGTGTTTCTACACCATACTGTCGTGGTCTGAGTGGTGTAACACATGCTCATATTATAGGCATGGTGATGAGGGATGCTTGTTGTCAGTAGTGGAAAACAACCTATAAAATACACTGAAAATACCAGCCCAGCTCTGCAGCTCTGCCTGTGTGTTTACATCTACAGTGAAGGAAGCTGACCAGCATCACTGGAATCAGGGAGCAGAAAAGTAAAATCAGAGCTCAGACAGTGAAAAAGCTAAAAAAACAAAAAAAAAACAGAGGGCACCGATGCTCCTGCAGAAGATTGGGGAAAAAAATAGCCAATACCTTGTCAGTGAATTTTTACCTCAAATCCTATCCAAACAGGAATATGCCATGGTCTGGCTGCACCTCCTCTCCCCTTCCTTGTGTCTCTGCAGTCTTTTCTATCTTCCCTTTTGTTTGTCCTCTCTCTGAGGTTGTCTGTTTGTCGGAGATCTGAGCAAAGCAGGTCTGACGTAACCAGTTTTTCTTTGTGTACGCCGGTTCAACAAAACCAAAAACAAAACATACCAATCATGTACCGCCTACTTCAGTCAAGAGAAAAGGTTTGTTACAATGGAGAGCTATGAAGAATATAAGAATTTATTACAGTAAAAAGTACTTTAACTGCCAATGATGCAAAAGTGGAGTGCTGGTAGAAAACCGTTAGTTGTTCAAGTTAGTAGTTAGTTTTATTTGATTGAGCGCACTTTCAGTGTAGTTGCTTGTTTTTAACTTTAAATTTTATTTATTTAACAAGGATAAGAACACTCACTCACACACTGTATCATAATGAAGGACATCAATTTGGTTTTGAGTCAAATCAAAGTGAAATGAACGTGACTAATCAAATATTCTCTGTGATAAACACAAACTAATTATATTTCTCATCTTCGTTCTTAGCATGCAGTGCCAGAAGTAGAAAATTGAGCGAACGGCAAATCAAGACCAGGTATAAAAACATCATGTTTTTTTTTTTTTTCATCATCAACGTAATGCATGTAGGTTCCCATGGCAACACGATGCATGCAGTTTGCAACACTGCACCTGCACAGGTTTGTTCAGTGGTTTTACTAACGCACAGATGAACATATTGCCTCAGCTGAGATGAAATGATTTGGTTAAAAAGGAGATGCTTCTTACAGCCGATTTAAATCCCAAACTCTGAACATAACCTTCTCCAGAGCACGCTATGATACGGTACAATAAGCCTTTATTATTCCCACAGTGGGGACATTTGCATTAGTATAGCAGCAAAGGGGATAGTGCAAACATTTAAGAAATAGCAGTAGAAAAATAAAATAAACCAAAAATATAAATCAGTGCGATTTCAGATTGTCCAGATTTCTGTGGATGTGCACATATCAAATGGGATTGCAGAGAAGCACAGATTTGCCCGTTAGTAGAAAAATTCTAATATTGCAAGGATTATTGTCGAGGTAGAAAAACTGAGTTCATGAATGCACAAAATATTAATAATTCACAGCTATAAATGTGTTGATATTGCACCAAATGAAGTATGACAGTTTTCAGCTAGCCATGCAGCATAAATCCCTATGGTAATCTAGAAAGGTTAAAAAAAAAAGAGCCGCCTTCATTAGACTAAAAGCTCTGACTTTACGTTCAAAACACTTGCCAACCTATTTGTCTTGTTTCATAGTACAACTCTCTGTTGTCCTCCAGACATCAGCACCTCTGATTTATCCACCAATCAAGCTCCTGCAGAACTTGTACCTCGGCAGCGATGCCACGACCAAGCTCGCCTCCTGATACTTTCTCTCCTCATGTTTAAAACCCCTGATCTGCAGCAGATCAACTCATCTCCCCCAGTCACCACACCCCCGGGAAGCTTAAGCCTCGCCCTCCTTCACTAATCCAACTATCATCAATAAAACTACTTGCTGAACTGTTGCCCCTGTGTGGAGTCAGCCTCTGGGCCAAAACTAAAAACCTCATTACTCACAACAAACACAAAGCAAACGCACAGGTCCTGTGTTTAATCAATTGCACATAAAGAGGATATATAAAAACCAGAGTGTCAGCAGAATTGAGTTAGGTTTCAGTCATGACAAAACAAGCATCGTGTTATTATGTAATCACTGACTTCACTTGTTACCACAAGTGCTATTTTAAAAGAAAAACTTCCTGAGCGGAGCGTGTCGGAAAACTCGTCGACTGCCACCAACTCGCTCTTTACATAATGAACAGTTGGTCACTTTTTTGTTTTGTCAAATTTGGCAACGTTTCTGCTGAGTGGATCACGGCTCAGACATGAGCTGACAAGAATGGTTTGGAGCTGATCTCACTCAGTGACAAATTTTTATTACTCCCAGATTGGCTTTTAGTGGCCGTAATGAATGAGGTACAAAGAACTGGACTAAAGGGATTCTGTAGTGAAAGGAAACAAACTTAGTGATATGTATTATACTGTATGTACACCTTCTTTCTTCCTTCCTTTTATTCCCTTCTTACATCGCATTTATAAGCCAAAGAATTACTTCTGCCAAGGAGGTCATGTTTCCATTGCTGCTTGTCTGTCTGTCTGTCTGTCTGCCAGCAGGATTTCACTAAAACTACCGGGCTGGATGTCATGAGACTTGGTAGAGAGGCTCACAAGCGAAGGAAGAGCCAATTTAATTTTGGTGTGGATCTGGTTTGGGTTAGAGGAGTCATACTGACAGTACTGGCAGTCTGCACCCTCTCAGTACCATTGTGAGTTCAATTATTATTTTATCTCATTACCGTGTTATGAAATTAGAGATTTCAGTTTAACTTGATCTAAAATTAAGCAAAAGGTTGAATTCTAGATGTGCAGTAATTATTACCTGAGAACTATGAAATTAAAATGGTCCAAATTAAATCAACCCTCATCCCTTACTTTCTTTTATTATGTCCACTTCCTAACTGAATTAATTGCTGTACAATTGGTGTCCTGACAGATTGCCTTCAGCAGGAATCCAACACTTCACTCTCCTACGATCACCTGATTGGATGAATGCTTTGGCTCTTAGATTTTGAACCTGCCCGACATGATGCCAAACTTCCATCCATCCATCCATCCATTATCTATACACCACTTAATCCTCACTAGGGTCACGGGGGGCTGGAGTCTATTCCAGCTGACTCAGGGTGAAGGCAGGGGACACCCTGGACAGGTCACCAGTCTATCACAGGGCTACACTTAGAGACAGACAACCAAGCACACTCACATTCACACCTACGGACAATTTAGAATCACCAATTAACCTCAACATGTTTTTGGTATGTGGGAGGAAGCTGGAGAACCCGGAGAGAGCCCACCTTCTAGCCATGCATCTGTCTTAATTTCTGATCAACAACACTTAGTCAGAAAGGTTTTTGTTTTTAGTTTCCAGAGGCATTGAGTGGTGGCTGGCAAACTTAACTTTATGCAAATAAGGAGTGTGACTTCCCGACTCTCAAAAAGCATTGTGATGCGACCAGAATGCGTTGCAGCGCTGCTAATATAGACAATTAAAGAGAAACGTCGAAGTAACTGATCCCGTCCACATTGTCATTAAGGGAGTGTTATACTTTCGGCATCCGTGAGCATGCAACGGCCCACGTGATGCAAGTTTTTTCATCTCCCCAACTTCTGCAGACTGTCGCATCAAGACCAAAGTTTGCAGCAGGTAAATAACCCACAAGGACTGGAGTGCTATACTGGCAGCAGTGAATGCATGGAATACATAGATGCAAATCTAATGCACAGTTCCCCCAGCGGACAAGAAAGCAGTATAGTAACAACAGCTATGCATTTGTGGCTTCTGCAGCTGCCTCTCTGCACGTCTTGTGATTCACTGGAGAATTTAGAGCAGATCAAACAGTATAGTGTGATGGATGTGCGTCCACTACTTGTGTGTGTTTGTGGTAACTCATTAAGTTTTTGGAAATGATAGTGGATGTAATTGTTGATTAAACACTAAGAGCTTCCTGCATTTAAATGTAAACTACACACTGTATCCTTCCAAAAAAAAACTGTTCGATTTATTTATTTTTTTCAGTTTGAATGTGATAGAAACACGATGCTAACCTGGTCAAACATTTATTTTTTCCTGGCTCATTTTCAAACAGCGCTGGTGAGAATATGTCCATACGACCACACCTGCTCAGAGTTCCAGTGGAAAACAACAGGGAGCTGATGCAGGACAGTTTCTATATAAAGCCAAACTCAGCGTCATCACAGCCAGTTTCTGAGTCAGCCTCATTGAAGACCTTCTTGCACTGTGTAAGTAATTCGTTGCGCCACCTGATTAGGGGGAATTCAAGGCAGTTTCACTGTGCTCATTTGCAAACAGCGAGTGCAGCTAATTTTGCACAACTTTTTTCCCCCATGTTGCACCTTTGCAGCCTTGTAAATACAAACCTCTTTCATCATTTGTTTAAAAAAAAATGTCAATGTGCTGTTATTTCTCATGTGACAGTGGCTGCAAGAGTGTCAGTCTCATAGCATAAATTCAACTTTGGACTCGTCTAAAATGTTGACATGCAAATGATTCTGCATTTTTGCATCTTGATTGACATAGCTGTCAATCACATGCACTGATGTCTGCATCGGTTCCATAAGAAGACGAGCTTCACAACCACAAATCCTGCGACTGATGGCCAACATAGTCACCTCCTAATCCATAGCCAGGGCATATAAGGTCAATGAAGTGACTGAATATTATCTGACAACATTCATAACCTATAACCCATAAATATATGGCTTCAATGAAACTACATATTTTTAGCTATGGAAGGGATTTAAATGGCAAATGTGAAAAGTTCCAGCAGGTGTTTTGCATATTGTGTTACAAACAATATTGTGTTCACATGAGTCCTTGTGTTGACCCTGATGACGCCTGCTTCGGTTAATCAAATCCGTTTAAAGCCTCTCCCTCTTATTCACTGTAATTATTTTCTTCTTTATGCTGCAAGGATTTTTTTTCCCTTGTTTTCATTATTATGCCAGTGAATCACTGTTACCTGTGACCATGATCGTGGCCACTCAAAAACTCCTTTTCATTGAATGGTAATTTGCTTCAACAAGCAGACCCTCGTCATCAGTGCAGCTGTCACCGAGACGGGACGACGGTGTGTAGTCGGGGGATCGTGTTGTGAGTCGTCTTGCTCCTGAATGCAGAGGCAAAGCAGGTGGTTGAGGTTAAAGGACAGATGTCTTATAGGAGGCTGAGGGTCTCAGGAATGAGCTGCAAACACGCAGAGGGAGAGAGCACTTCCTACATAAGGCAGATGAGGGAGGATAAAAGGATAAAGCTAAGTAATAATGGAGGAGATTACTGTAGCGGTGATTTATATAACGCAGCAGCATATTGTATAAAGATTAATGCAAGACTCTTGCAAACTGTTGCATATTACAATTCAGGACTATGCAGCCAAAGCCAACGATTTCGCCACTGCTTTTCCGTGGGGTTCATCATTAAAAGTGATGACAAAAAGCTCCCAAACCAGTTTTAAAGAAGCAGCAGCAGCAGCAGCAGCAGCAAACAACAACAGTGACAGTGTGGCAGCTGTGCGGATCGTCCCTCCAAATCACCTGCTAGGTGATCCTGAGGCGGCCCGTCACTGCTGATTAGAGCCCCGCCACTGATCGCCTCATTTCCTCTCTCCCACTGTGGATACACTGGACAGACTTCAGCAACACACAGCCTGCTAATCCTGGCTGCAAGGAGACACACTCATTTACCACACACACACACACACACACACACACACACGCACACACACACACAGGGAAAGAATGCGAGCAGTCATGCATGATGCACTTGGACAGCCGGGAGGATTAAAAACACCAGAGGAAGATCCCAGCGTTAGTTGCATACAAAAAAGGGAGAGACAGGAAATTATAGCAGCACCGTCAATTAATTTCTACCTCTGAATACTGCTGAAAGTGGAGATGAGAAGTGAACTGCAAAAAAAATTACTGTTCAGACCTAGCCAAGATGATTGGTAGCCAGTAATTCTGGCTCTGGCATTTACAACTTATAATGAAAAGCACTGATTCAAACCTAACATCATTTATAGTAGAATCTGCCCTGTTACAGTCAGTTGAACAGCTGAATAATTTGACTGTATTTTATCTCTTGATGGACATAACAGGTGACCCGATTCTATACAGAACTCTCTAACCTTTTAGCAGTGTTTGGAAACTCATCAATCCTATTAGACCTTTTCACCCCCTTTGATTGTTCCTCTTTGGTCAGATGTGAGCCCCTCCCTGTTCCACTATACTCACGTCCTCTAAAACATTCATTAAGCTGCGGCGGCGTCTCGACTTGAACGCACACCATCGGGGGAATCGACGCTCTCCGAGGAGCCGTCCGCAGCACTTTCACCGCTGAACCTGAGACCACACTGTCAGCACTCTGCAGGACGCCGTCGGGCTTCAGTACTGTCTGTGTTCTTGTTCTTGTACTAGCATGTGCAAACACAAACATCTCTACCTGAAGGTCAAGATGGAAGAGGCAGATATTTATTGCATCAAGAGGTTTACAGATGAAAAGAGACATGAAGGATTCAGGCAAAAGAAAAAGGAGTAATAGTGGAAGCTACAGGCTGAACTATGTTTGAACCCCTGCTGTCGTTGGACTTCAGATGTAAACCTTTAACTTAAAATGTTTTTTGTCCCTACAGTGTAAAGATGTAAATAGTGATTATTTTAATCACTTAATTAGCTGTTATGCTTTTATTCCTGATTAAAGGTGCCCATATGGAGTTTTCTTGTCTGCTAAAAAAAGAGAAAGAAGTTATGTTTACATTCACTGTTACTCATCACAATATGCTATATGTGTCTGTTGAATGCATCTTCTTTCTCAAAAAACATTTGCACAAGTGATTTTTTTTCCCATTTGAAATGGCTTGTAGCTCTACCAAGTAAAGGGAATTCCACAGGATGTCCATCCATCCATAGTCTACACCGCTTTATCCTCACTAGGGTCACGGGGGGCTGGAG